>NC_136006.1:21737499-21877499 GCF_048128805.1 Centroberyx gerrardi | reverse complement strand
TTCCTTTCTACAACTGCATGACAACATGAAAAGTGACTTAATTCAGGGTCACGAAATGGTAAGAGGGCAGGAATTATGTAGCTGTGACATTAAAATGACAAAACGATAGCAAATAAACTAATGTTAGTAGCCAGTAACATTTTGTAAGTTTTTGCCTCCGTCGTCAGCCAATTTTGAAAATACCAAAGAGTTGGTGTGTGCCTTTCTGCACTATAATTACACAAAACTCTTCAAAAACAGTGTGGGAAAATATATATGTGTACGTCGTCGCGATACGCAACCAGCTTTCATTAGCTGTTACAAGCCAGCTATCATTTTAGTGGGTTAAGACAAGTGTATTTTCAAGCTCATGCACGTTGTGTGTGACAGTTAGAGGACAAGACAAAGATGTTGTCATAAAGCAGGAAGTTACAGCTTGTTAATAGCTTCAGTAGGCACGATACGGAAAATGTGAATTTTAACATTAGTGGGAAGTCTCTTTCTGCTATCTGCCTTCCCCTTCTGTCACGGCCCTACCCCTCAGTTTATATCTTAAGTGACTGACAGAGGTGCCTCTCTAGGAAACAGTGAAGAAAGCTGACCAACAGTTTTGCTGAACGCTGAATGCTGTGGCAGCATGTATTTGATAGTTCTGTGCATTTAAACCAGCTGCTATCACAGGTTAACAAGAGAGAGCAGATATTATTTTCACTATGAATTAAGTTGTTGGATCTGTCTCTTTTCGTTTATTCGTTGTTCATTTTTTTTATCCGTCACACACAGAGTATCTCAGATTTTTTGGAAACTTGGAAGAGTGATGCATCTCACTACTGCACTCTGATTGATCTAAGGGGGGGGGGGGGGGGCGCTACAATTGCAAGTCAAACAAAGTGATATCTTTGTTATTGATTGGCCTTGAGGGGAGCTGCATCATTTGTGGGGAGGGATGTGCTTGCTGTTGTCTGTTTTATAAATGGAAATAGCCCAAGCAGACAAACAGGTAGACACACAGACACATACTCAGACACAGACACAAACACACACCTGCTACTAAGGCTTTGTGAGTCACAGCCAGATGAAAGTGCGGGCTGAGAGCTGGTCTGTTTGATGTATGGCATCTTGACCTTGGAACACCTGACTGACATAACAAGCAGCACCCCGATCAATTGGCTTAATCACTCCTATAATCGATCAATCTGCTGTTTAAGCCCAGCAGCTCTAATCAATAGCTGGCTAGACTTGATGAGAGCTGCATTTTCAGGACAAAAAAGGACTCAAAGAAACAAAAAAGAGTGATGGCCAGCGTCCTTTCCTTGCCCCCGCTTTATGTTCAAGCTAATCACGTTAGCATTCTTCCACCCTCATTATGTAACTGGAGACGACAACTCCCAAATCAGTGTGTGTGTGTGTGTGTGTGTGTGTGTGTGTGTGTGAGTGTATTCACATGCTTGTCTGTATGTCTGTAGTAGCATTGGAGTACATGTTTAACTCCCCACCACTCAGCCATGTACAGTCACAGCTTTTCTGCATATACAACAAGATGACAGCCAAGAATAAATCCACTTGTACTCTCTCTCTCTCTCTCTCTCTCTCTCTCTCTCTCTCTCCCTCTCTCTCTCTCCCTCTCTCTCCCTCTCTCTCTCTCCCTCTCTCTCTCTCTGCTGCAATGAATGGCATGTTTTCTCTCAGAGGTTAATAACAACAGTTTCCCACCAGGAATTGTAAGGATTAGTGTGTGTGTGTGTGTGTGTGAGTGTGTGTTTGTGTGTGTGTGTGTGTGTGTGTGTGTGTGTGCGCGCGTGTGCGTGCATGTGTGTGGGCGATTGTGAGTGTGTATACGCGTGCACATGTGCAAATTGATCCCTTCGGACATAGATCATCTTGTCTTTCTAGTAGTGGGTGTACTGTGCATGTGCATGCACATACACATCTATGTGTGTGTGTACATCTATGTGTGTGTGTATGTGTGTGTGTGTGTAAACGGGCGAGTGATCAGATCGGTTGCCAGGGGAAACAGGAACGACTGTTTCCTAAAATAGCCCCAGGCATCCCTCAAGGGTGGAAAACCTCTCCTGATGACTGACCTACAAGACTGCTTGGGTCATAAGTCAGATGAGGAAGAATTACTGTGTGTGTGTGTGTGTGTGTGTGTGTGTGTGTTATGTGTGTAATGACAACTCCGATGCCTGATAGGACTCCATCCGTAATTAAGTGAGGCTCTAATCGGCACCTACATCTGTAAATGATGGGAATATTGTCTATTAATTTAATCATCAGCATCATTAGTCGTTCTTAGCGTTAGTAGAGAAGCAACTAGCACAGTGTTGATCTGATAATGAGGACATTTTCTCTGTTTTCTGTGTGTGTGTGTGTGTATGTGTGCGTGTGCGTGTGTGTGTGTCCCATCATACAATTTCCCAGTCCAGTCCACTATCACAGCAGGACTAGCTCCCATATCATTAGCTTATGTATCTGACAGACTGACACACACTGTCTTTAGCCTACAACAGGCTGGGATACCCGTCAGTGTTTGCACACACGCACACACACGTACACACACATGCACACACACACACACACACACACACAGGCAGGCTTGGTGACAGTGGTGCTTAGATCCTGTACCCACTGGGACCTGCAGCACAATAGCACAGGAGGTGGAGCGGAACGGTCACAGCTGCTCTCTCTCTCTCTCTCTCTCTCTCTCTCACAGACACACACACATACACACCTGCATGCACACGTCTGTGCCTGCGATTTCCCCCAAAACACTCGATATTAGCCAAACCATAAATCACAGCGCTGATGCACTGTTGACGCAAGCGCACAATTCAAACCCGACCTGACTTTCCCTGACATTAATTTCAGGGATTTGAAGTGGACAGTAATAACCGAGCCGATCCAATAAGCGTGAGTGAGTGAGTCAGAGTGAGAGAGGCGGTGTATCCCTGCAGAGCCTGTAACGAGTTAGGGGCTGGGCTGGGCTGAGCTCTCCCTCACGTGGACCTCAAGGTGCTCCCCCCTCACTACAGCAAGACCGCCTCATCGCATATTCACACAGGCTCCCCTCGCTGCTGACGCAGAGCACGCGCTCGCATACACACACACATACAAACGCACACATGCACACTCGCACATAGACAGATAAACAGCAGGCAATTAAGATGCAGACACACAGGCGCGCACACAACACATTCAAACAAAAAGCAATTATATACAGCGGGGGTTCTCAAACATTTCATGTTACACACCCCCAAGTAGAAACATATATATATATAATATTTTGGATAAGATTTTTTCCAAGGGACCCATATGGGAAGATATTCATTGTTGATTAAGTATATAATTGCATGACTGTCTACACTGCACATGGAGAGAAAATAGCAGTGAGAGTGAAATGATTCCAGTTCTTATTTCAAGAGACTAAAATCACAGTGAAATCAAACTATTCCTCATTTTGCTAGGGAGTCCCTGGTTACACAGCAAAGACATAAGCATGCACATAAACACACGAAGCAGGACATCTGCAGAGCTCAGACACAAATCAAACAGTCGAGCAGTCGGCCAAACGGTCACGCCACTCCGAGTAGCACCAACCTGCATGGAGGACGCCAGCATCACTCATCCCCGCCCGAAAGACAGACAGACAGACAGAGAAAGCAGCCAGACAGAGAGAACAATCGGCGGCCAGACAGACAGACAGACAGTCAGTCAGTCAGTCAGTCAGTCAGTCAGTCAGACAGAGAGACCAGTAATTGCTCCGCACAGTCGGAGTTAAGCCCTGCAATGCCTCCTCTGCAGTGGTCTGCCTCTCTCTCTCTCTTTTCTCTCTCTCTCTCTCTCTCTCATATCCCACAAGCTGTCCGATGAAGCCCGGTCTCCCCCTGTCGGTGTGTGTGAGTGTGTCTGGGTTGATGCGCATGTGAGAGAGAGAGAGAGAGAGAGAGAGAGAGAGAAAAAGAGAGAGAGAGAGAATGGTAGTGTGGTGTAGACTTCTGCACTGCAGGTGAACGCACACATTCCCATTCAACATGTCACACTACCTTTGGCTGCGTATCTCATTGTTGCATCCCGCCTCTCCCAGTCCCGTCTCTCCTGTCTTCTCCACCTCTCCACTCCCTCTCTTCTCCTCTGCCTCCTTCTTTCCCCTCCCACTGCTCAACCCCCCTTCTCATGCCTCCCCTTTCTCTCTCTCTTCCCCAGAGAGTATGAGTGTGTGTGTGCGTGTGTGCAGTCAGTAACGGCGTGACATCACTCCAGGATTTCCTCTACCGCTCTACCTCGCCGTCTCTTTCCCTCCGACATCCCTTCTTCAGCTGCTCTGTATTCGTTCCCCCTCGACCATTCGATTACCAGCTTCTATTTCTGCCACCTGTCTTCCTCTCGCCTCTGTCTGTCTATATTTCTCAAGCGTATTTTGCACTCATTCCCCTTTCTCCCCCTTTTCAAATCTCCTTACCCCCGCCCCTCCCTCCTCCCATTCCTCCTCCATGGCAATCTCTTTCCCCTCCTTCCCTCCCTCTCATCATCTCAGTGGGGACGCTGCTCATAAGGACATGTTGATCTCAGCTCCAAAGCTTTGCCGTTCACTCCGCTACTGCTTCACAAGAAACAGAACGCAGCGTGCGCCTCAACCCCGGAACACGTGCTGCGGCACTGGCACACACTCACAGCTGTACACACACACACATACTACAGGCACACGTAATCTCATTTATGAATATGGCAGCAGTCAAGACACCCCGAGCGCGCTCAGTGAAGCGCTGAAGGCGGTGCTAAGAATAGCTGCGTGCGCTCCTCTGGGCCCTGTTCTCCTGCCTCCCTCCTCCTCCTCAGTTTCTTATTATAGCAACACCAGGGGAGAGGGCAGACATTTATAGAAAGGACAGGCCCCGACTCCCTCCTTCCCTGTCTGTTTGCATCCTCGCTGATGAGACTCATGTTTACTACCCTCCACCTCCCACACGCGCTCCTCCAATCCAGCCAATCATCCTTTCCCCAGCGTGCATCCATTCATAGCAACATCGGTTGTTCTCTCCCCATGGATGCACCGGGAGCAGTGTGTGACAAAAAAAAAAAAACGATGCCAGCAATGCCGGGAAAGGTCTTGATTTATAAAAATATCATCTAAATATAACTAGGCTTGGCATTTTCTAGGTATACAATATGCAAGGCTATTCGTTTTCCTTGAAGGATGACTCCTGTTTTCTTGTAATACACTGATGAATCTCTGGCCTGAGAGCAGGTGCAACATGAATGCCGTTTGATTCACAAGTGTTTCATTTCACAAACAACATCTAAATTTGCCCCTGCTAATGCAAAATAAATGAGACTCACAGGAGAACTGGGACATTTCATAAAACTCGGTCAAATCATCACTAGCATGTCGTTTTGAGCTGAGAATGGTGCAGTGAGCAGGGAGACTATCCTTCATTCAGAGGAACTGAGTTAAAGTCCCCATGGCAGCAAGCATTTGCCCTGCTGAAGTGTCCTTGAGCAACACACTGAATCCCTAGTTTAGATTCACAAAAAGGGCAGATGCTCAAATTTCACTAATGTTACTAAGGCTTTTACCAGGAAAACAAAACCATGCATTCTCCTGTCAGAGAGCCAAAGAGACATCACTTAAGTAAATGAGGATGCCGTTTCTGTTGATACAGGAACATGCACAGTACCAGTAACACCTAAGTACAGATAAGATCCAGTATAGGTTAAGTTGTTGTACTGCCTCTGTCTAAAGCATCTGCACAACTTTATTCATCCAAACCTAAACTCCTGAACTCCTTTCAGAGTTACTGAAATTTTCTAGTTGATATATCAAATCGATATATGACATTTTCTAGTTGCTATATGTAATTAAATATATTTCAACTGCAAGCTGAAGAGCACATAGAGTATTGTCACATACATGTATGAATGCTGCATATTTTGACTTTGCACTGGCCCAGTATTTGAATGTATTCCCGTCATCCCAACATCGCACTAGCTCTAACGCCATTCAAACCTAAGGGGCCTGGGGGTTTTAGCCAGGTTCAACAGAGCAGGCACTGTGCAACGCAGTGTCAGTCTGGTTCTACACTCCACAGTGGCTGCCACACAATGTGACGCTCTGTGACGCACTCGGTCTCACTGCTTCACACGTGTTTCTGTCTATGCCCCCCCCGCCAACTCCCTTTATGTGTGTGTGTGTGTGTGTGTGTGTGTAGTAAAGCCACAATGGACACTCACCGTGAAGCTGTTGTTGACATTCTTTGTGCTGGACTCTGCAACGCTGGCATCTGATAGGTCCACCTCGTCAAAGATAAGGGACTGCAGAAGACAGGAGAGGAGGAGGAGGACAGAGAGGTAGAGGGCACACAACCGAATGAGCATATGCAGAATATTTGCATACATAGGATGGAGCTTATTAGCTTATTCTAACTCGTATACTAGGGCATGGAGGGAGGGGGGATGGGCTGTGGGAGGAATGTCCCATCATGGCCAGAGCAAAGCAGATCTACATGGAGAGGTGAAACTTATCTACATAGCATGACAGCTAGGGTAAGGGTCAGTCTAAAGTCAAGGGGAAGGGTCTAATTGTAATTACAATTTCTGGATATTAAGAAACTGGCCCACACCCTAGTCCTACGATAGCAGTCTATTATGAGAATTATATAAAAGCATACCTTTCAAAATACTCTACAGGATGGAAAACTGCACTGAATGACAATGATCTATGCCTTAAATCTATTGCACGAGACATTCTAAAGAGCAGATAGAGGTTTTTTTCACACTAATGGAGTTTGTGTCAAGGTTTTGGTCCATCCATGTCCTACAGGCCAGGGCTAATGCTAAACACAGCTAACTTTGGTTGATGGGGTGGAAAAAAAAAAACACTTACACTGGCAAAATCTCAAATCTTAACTGTTTAACTGGAGTCATATCTTGTGAATGAGGAAGCTTTGGTATAATAACAAGCACCAACCGGCGTGACCACTCTTGCTCTGCTAATAAGGGTATTGTCATCCTGGAAGACATTGCTACCATTAGGAAAGTGTGGGGGAAAGCTGATCCCTCAGAAATGCTTTGGTCAAGAGTTATGAGTACAATTTGTCTGCCCCTCTTGAAGATAACTCAATTTATCCCATTGCCAGGAAATGCACTTCGCCACAACACAGCAACACTACGCGCCTACAGCGGAGTGCGGACTGCGGACTGCGTTTCCTTTGTTTTGACTCTGTACATAAAGGAGAAGAGTGTGAACAACAGGACAGTTCATGTTCATAGTTTGGACTGAATCTCTGTGAGGCGCTGGAGCAAACGCCAACCGATGTAAGCAAGCAGACAGACAGAGAGGCAGGCCAGAGGCTGCAAACAGCAACATGATATCCTAACAGAGCTCTGATGGTGACATCAGTGTAAGGCACGCAGCTGAGCTCTTAAAGGGCCGCAGGCCAAAAACCAATGCCGTCAAAGGAATGCCCTCTGTGTATGTGTGTGTTTGTGTGTGTTTGTGTGTGTGTGTGTGTTGGAGGAGGGGGCTGCTGCAGCTGTCAGAGGGAATGCCCAGTTTATGACGCTCTCTCCAGGCCTGGGTGGAGAGGGACACCGGCCAGAGCTTGTGTGTATCTGTGTGTGAGAGTGTATGTGTGTGTGTGTTTGGAGCATGTGTCTCAGCGCTTGTGCATGTGCCTGTAAGAGTGTGTGCTTGCGTGTGTAGGCGGGTGGGCCAAAGGGGCCTGACAGAGTGTGAGTGGCATGCCAACATAAACACTACCCCCCCTGTTCCAGTGCTCTTGGCTGCTATGCCATTGCTGGCATCACGTGTGTGTGTATGTGTGTGTGTGTGTGTGAGTGTGTATGTGACACATTGCTTTCCCAGTTTCTGTTCATATCTAACTCTTGACACACTCCTTCTCCCTCTCTCACACGCCACCATCCCCACACACACACACACACACTCATACATGTGTGAGCACATACACCCAATAGTCTTGAGGGAAGCTGTAATGAAAGCTGACAGTGAATGGTGGACAAGGGCAAGAGTCCAGGCCCTCTGTTGCCCATAGATCCAGAGCTAAGCTCCGAGGCTGCATCTCAGCGACCTAAACAAGAATCCTCTCCACTCCTTCTCTCCTCTCCCCTATCCTACTTTTCACACCTGGCCATTCAGCTATTAGAGGCTATTGCAAATGCCTTGCTTGTAAAGCCTGTTTACACTGCACCCCTCAAGAAAAAACAAATTGATAATAATGAAATATACCTATGTCTAGCTTTCGCTCAGACCATTTTGTGTCCTCAAATAATGTGAACCAAATGTTTACTAGGAGAGATGGAAAATAGTCGTGGCCATACATGGGAGCTGTGCCATTAGGAAGGAGAGGAGAGGAGGTTAGGAAAAACTGGACCGCTGAGATGTGGCCTCCATGATGGATCAATGTGGATTCTAAAGGCTTCTTCTAAAAGCAGAGGGCAGCACAGCCAACCGGGCTACCTGGGAGAGTGGATGGGCATGTAAGGAATGGGCTGAGGTGGCCAGCACTTATCTATGGAGGCTAATGTCACTGTCTGGCCATGACAGAAAGGACTCATGTTTATCATGGATCAATTACATCCAACTGATGCCAACCATGACGCACTATCAATAACATATTTTCATCTATTTAAATCACTTTATTTAACTTCTTATTTTCTTCGTCCTTTTAGCATGGCCATCTAGAGACTTTAGTTGCAGGGAAGGGCAACTAACACACACAGTGTAACAACAATAGCCACAAGCCTCATTTAAGACCACGTCGAGTTGAACAAGGTAATCTGATCCAGGCCTTGGCCTAAAGTCTGCACACAGAGGTTATGTTGCCCAACCCGCGATTATTCCTAGGATATACTGTGCATTCATGTCATATGGGGATAAATGAGTTGTGGACTTGCAAAAAACTGCTCACTTCTTCCACTAAGTTGTAATTGCCGGTAATTGTGGTAAGCTTGGAATTAATTGAAAGACCATTATTTCGGTAACACTTTACAATAAGGGTACATTAATTAAGGGTTAGTTAATGCTTAATAAGCATTAACTAACCCTTACTTAACTAACCCTTAATTAACAGTTAACTAATGTGTCTGGTAATCATTTACTAATGGTGTTCATGTTAACTAAGGTATTCATTTATAATACTATATAATATATATTATTTAATAGTCATCTTTATAAACTATTAAATAATGTATAAATGAATACCTTAGTTAACATGAACACCATTAGTAAATTACACATTAGTTAACTGTTAATTAAGGGTTAGTTAATGCTTATTAAGCATTAACTAACCCTTATTAAGCATTAACTAACCCTTAACTTAGTGTACCCTTATTGTAAAGTGTTACCATTATTTCTTATCAATGCATCCCCAATACGGCTTTTCCCACTGTCAGAATAAGTATCTATATCTATCTATGGTATATTATGTTATTTTGCATCTCATCTCTAAAACTTGAGACCTTCAGTGTAGGTCAAAGTACTTTCCAGTCCAGTCCAAATCGTCCCGTCCCATCACCCCCATATGGCAAGAATGCAGCAATAACATAAAGGTGAGTGGGTAAGGAAGGGATGGTGAGGGTTGGGGGCTGAGCTGTTCTGGTGGTCTGGGCCCCCTCGCCCCTGGCTATGCTGTGCTGACCCGGATTGTCATTAGGCCTTCCTCAGATCCGCTGGCACCCAAGGGTGGGGGGGAGCGCCGTGGGGCCGTCCAGCACACGGACAGAACCCGCCAGCACACGCGACTCCTGGACACCCTGCGCAGCGCCCGCTCCTGCCAGCGCGCCAGGGCACTGCCAGACTAGTGCGCGCACACACACACACATACACACACACGCACATATATTACAGACCAGGGAGGTTAGGTTAGAGGCAAAGAAATGTCAACAAAATAGATAAAGTTCAAAGGTTAAAGAAAGAGATATGCCTAAAAAAAGAAAAGGGGTGAAAATAAAAAGTAAAGAAGGTTGTGTTGAAAGGAAAGAAATCCAAGATGATAGTAAACCAGCTTCAGGGTTCAAGGGAGTGAAATAAAGGATCTGAGAAGGTTTGATGGGTCAGGAAGTGATTTTAATGTCATGATATAAAGAGAGGTTTTTTTTTTGTGGCCCCAAGGTATCAGGCTAGAAGAGAGAGGTACGGGACAGGGGTTAAGTTTAAGGCAGTGTGCTTGCCTCCTAGACTGTGAAGGCCTTTTCTCCAGACACTGAAGTTGGCCATGTGTGGGACTGTGTGGCAGAGAGAGGGAGAGACTGTGTGAACCGCTGGGAAGATCAGTAGAACATGGCGGTTTGGCAGCTCCAGCTTTTCCATCTAAAATAAGCCATTTCACAAATAGGCAGAAGACTTGAGAGTGTTTAACCTGCTCACCAGTGGCTGTGTGTTTGTGTGTGTGTGTGTGTGTGTGTGTGTGTGTGTGTGTGTGCATGTTTATGTGTGTGTGTGTGTGTCACATGAGGATGGAAGTGGACCTACCTTGGCGTCTTTGGCGTAGTAGAGAGTTCGCCCTCTCAGTTTGAAATAGCGCTTTTTCCACCTCTGGAATGAGCTTGTCTGTTTCAGCAACAATCCCTCCTTTATACTTGTCTAGAGGGGAAAAAAAAGACAAGACAGAATAAGAATAAAAAAAAATTGTTTATGTGTCTCATATATGGCTCACTTTGTATTTTTCACTGCAAAATAACCCTTACATCAAAAAGTAACACAAAGCCTCAATCTTGCACACACACTGCATCTCGCTCTTGGGCGCTGAACACCCTCTTGTATTTATCTACAGGAAACTGTCAAGATAAAAAGTGTGTGCGCGTGTTTATGTGTGTGTGTGTGTGTGTGTGTGTGTGTGTCCCAATCGGAGCACCAATTTTACGCATGGGAGACGAGGGATAGGCCAAACAGTGGAGAAGAAAGGAAAGCCATTACACACACCATCCCTCGTTTCTCTGAAGCACTATAAACACACATCACTCACACTCAACCCCTTCGCCTCGGACAGAGAGAGAGAGAGAGAGGGGGACAGAGAGAGAGAGAGAGAGAGAGGAGGGAGAAAAAAGAGAGAGAAAGGGCAGGGGCAGCATCCCATTGACTGCTTGTGCTGCCTTGGCCATCTGTTGAGCTCAGAGGAATTTGGCGGTTTCAAACATTTTAACCCTTGTGACTAAATACACATCTGTCTTCCACTCTGCAAGTTTGACAAGCTTTAAAGAGACTCTCGCCATGTGGGAAATAGACTTGATGATGAACGCTCCACGCTCCAGGAACATTCATGGGGACTTTTAAAAGCCAAGCAATATAAGGGAAAGGGGAAGAGAGATATACATATGGGGCGAGAAACTGGGCTGATAAGGGCAAGATGGGAGACTGAAAATGGATAGGGAAATGAAAAAAAAAGTTATATGAATGATGGAAAGAGAGAGAGAGAAAGAGAGAGAGACTGAGGTCATCTGTCTCCTACAGAACCACTGTGTGTGTCACTGCAGATCAAATCAGCTCTCTATGTCCAACAGACACAAGCACACACTCTCACACACACCACCATCATCATCATCATCATCATGATCACCATCATCAAAACACACACAACCACACACACAGAGCAAATACAGCGAGACTCAGAACAGTGGATGTGGAAAAGATCAGACACACAAACACACACATACAGATGGAAATGCTGGGTGGAAGAACATCATTCTCTCTGGGCACACAGAGGAGAGGTGGGGCACACACACACACACACACACACACACACACACACACACACACACAGACACACACTTGGGCTATTTATAGCAGAGGAAGGTTGCTCTCTGAGGGGAGAATTACAAACAGAGACACAGGCCTGGAGCACATCCTGCCCACCAGCTGTGTCAACTTAAACACAGTGAACACTGCTGTAGCATACAGGCTCACTAGATACACACACACACGGGCATGTCACATTGGATGAAGGGAACACATACAAAGCCGCAAACGCACACACACACACACACTCTAAACTGCACCGCCTTTCTGATAGTTACTACCTAGCTGGGAGATCAAGTAGCATGTTATACTAAGGATTTGTTGGGACTGAAAAAGGTAAAAAGAAAAACACACTACATACAACAGTGCCTCTGGATTTGCTTTGCTTTAGCAGTCCCTTGCTTACACTAAAGCAGTGGTTGTCAAAGTGGGGTCCCGGGGCACCCAGGGGTCCTTGAGGGGGAGTTCAGTGGGTCCTCCACCAAAATGAGGTAAAGTTTAATTTCACTATAATTGAATTGACTAGAGATTATCCCGATGAGAGAGACTCTAAAAGAATGACTAATGATAGGGTTCAGTGACAGTCTCACCAGTATTATCTCCCCACATACAGTCAAGTGCTTGGTCATAACGCTTCTGAGGCAAGCTGACAAATGACAAAGAGGGATCAGGGAGAGAACAAGAGACCATGACAAAGAATGAGGAAAGAAGAGAGGACATGTGAGAGAAAGGAGAACCAAGCTATATCCACACACACACACACACACACACACACATACACCATCTCACTTGTGGAGGCCAAACACTGTGAATCCAGTGAAGCGGCTGTCTGCATGGTTCAGATGTTAATTCCCTGCTTCCCTTTACGTAGGTACGGTCTGAAGAAGCAAATTCCAGCGGTGGATTAAGGTGAAATACCTCAATCCTGACTGCCCTATAAGGCCTCAGACGCTCGCCTGTGACCGAAATCAAAGGGGGATGAAAATACCCAGGGACAGGCATTGCGGATGAGGTCATCTCCTGGTTTAGACCTACTGGGCTACTGTAGTGTACTGGAGGCAGTGAGGTGCGTTCAGGGATCTCCTCTCCAGTTTATAGAGCGTTTCAACAGAATCTCGTTACTAAAAAAAGACACAGGCCTTTTATTGGCCTGAATTAACTAGAAAGAGATGCCCTTGAATTTGTACAGATGTCTACTTGGCAAGACCACTGTCAACACATAAATGCACACACACATATACACACTCACATGCACACATATATAGGCTGTGCAATCAGCTGTTTGGACTGCTAATCCAATCAGAAGAGGGAGAACACACGGCTGACTGAGAAGCTTCATGAAGGCCTCATGACTGACTGAGAGGGACCGCTCGCACGCGCACACACACACACACACACACACACACACATACACGCACACACACACACACAGTGGGTGAAGTATACTCTGGGTAAGCTGGGAAGTTGAGTCATTGTACCCACAGGAATGTTTCTACATAGACTATGAGTTGTACTAGTACTGACACTCGCAAGTAAACATAATAGACTATTTTTGTCTTCAGGCAAACACACTGTACCCAGTAGTGCCACATACGGTGGGTGTTTTAGTGCAGTCCATGTTGTATCTCAGCAATAGTCTAGTTGCTAAAAATAGAATAGCTGACAGCCAGTTTTGAATGAGCATAATAAATGTTTCCTAAATAGACTATAGATAGAAAAATGTAATTGCCATTCACCGATTATTAATTTCTATATTAATAGTGGTCAGTAGTAAGAACTTTTGTATGTATGTATATATGTATATGTGTACCTGTTGTCCTGTCTTATTCTATCTTAAGCACACTGACACAAATTTCAGTGTCTTAAGTCGCATCTTAAGTCGATATGGCAATAGACTGAATCTTACTGAACCTTGTATCTATCTGGCTTTATAGCTAAAGGTTTGTCTTACAGCTTGAAGTTACAGTTGTAGTCATACTGCGACAGAAACTTTCAGACTTTGAGCCACCAAAGTCAGAAGTGGAACTTTTCTTCTCTCTGCCCAGCCGGAGCAGCAGAAGTGACTTTGCTCTAGTTGGATGTTCTATTTTCTAGTTTGTCCCTCCTTGGCCTCCATAGTTCCTCTCCTTGTCTTCATCTCCTTCCTGTTGCCAAGTGGGCCAGAAGTGATCTATAAATAGGCCTTCTGCTCCCCTCTCTGCACCGCTCCTCTCCTCCGCTAAATTGTGAGAGGGAGAGCAAGTCCTGTGCCAGAGAAAACTGAGTAACCTGAGCACCGTGTACCTTACACCCACACTCCGCCTGGCTGCTGACAGGGTGACACACACTGTCTCTGCACAGCATACACACACACACACACACTCACACACACACACACACACACTCATACAATGGACAAAGGCGCAGGCAGCTCCAATGAGTCCAGCAGCTGTGTGGGGTGGATAAGAGCAGAGCAGGAGTTCCCTGGCAGAGTGAATGAAGAGAGCAGAGCAGGCCTACATCCTGTCTTTGAGGACACCCAGCCAGCCAGTCAAACAGCTTGCCTACTCACATTGCTAGATCATGGAGGACTTGACCACCTACACACACAAGCTAGTGCTAAAACTAGAGCCAACAAAACACTCTTCTACACCCTAACCTCTCTCTCTCTCTCACCTGACTTGTACAGGATGCAGAGCCTTGTGTCCTAAACCAATTAGCAGTCCCTCCAGGGTTTTACAGAGGTTTTCATCTAATTAATTTGATGAAAAATGCTTGACTTTCCAGTTCTTTCTCTGGTTAGCTTAATTGTATAGTGAGCGGTTTAATGCTGAGAACAAAGATAGGTTTCAGCTGCTTAAAAAAAATTAAACTAACTAAATATTGTGATGACAAATCACCATCTATTTGACAGATCCACATTGTCAGGATCGAATAAGTATATATGAATTCACATTTGAATGTCCTATCTATTATATAAGTTCCAGCACAACAGGTGACACCGCCCAGCCTGAAGTGAACCTGACCAGAGGTTTTGCATTCCCAGCAAACATTTTGACATTGAACACATTGTTGACATGACACTGAGAACCCAAAACTGTTTTGTTAAATCTAAATATCTTTCTGATATCAGTTTTATCATGAATTTTTACATCATATGTGAAAGTTTGGGGCTTGCTTGAGTTGACAATGAACTTATTCATCTTCTGCATGTCGCCATCTGTCAAATGCTTGCTGGGTATGAAGACTGCGATGACTAGCATTTTGTCCTCCTCCCTACTGTGTGTGCGCGATAACAATCGGCCAGATGAGATGAGTTAATCCCCTGCTCCAGGCCAGGGCTCCAGAGACGGGGACGACTCGGAGACTCGCTGGCCTAGAATGAGACACCCAGCCTGGGGGGAGAGGGACCAGAGCGGGCAGCCTGCCTGGGCCACCAATGAGCTCTTTCTCTCTAATGTAAGGCCCGCGGTGATGCTGCTGAGGGAGCATATGTCACTGCTACTTCCCCGTCAGGGCTAAGAGCCAAGACCCCATCTTTTATCTCTCTCTGCCCTGCCAATATTGCGACTTCCCTTTAATACGGGGCCAGGATCTTGCGGGGGCCCCTGGACAATACGCACACGTGCACAGAAAGAGAGATATCGGTTCCCAGTCTCTCAAAAGAAGACCTAACCCTGTCTGGCTATTTCAACCGCCAGGACTACTGATAACGCTAAACTGCCGCAGCTGTAATTGCCCTATCCATAAAGAAGACTGCTTACTGTTGTGTAGTTAAGTGCTAGTGGATACTGACTGGCTGCTGAGAGAAGCCTTTTGTCTTATCCAGGAATCTCACCACGTAGTCAGGCTCTGATTTACCTCCATTACCCACTCATCCTCCTTTCCTGAGTAAGACAAGAGTGATTGTGGAGCCAGAACAATCAAGTCTTTTAGAGAGCGGTGCTGAATCTCTCCATTCCTCCCTTCTCTCTTTCCATTCCTTCTCCTGTTGTGCCCCCCCCCCCTCTTCTCCTGTATCCCTCTCAGCATATTGTCCTGTCTGTTGGGTGTAATTGTAACCCCGTACCCTTCCTCCCCCTCACGCCACGCCTCAGTGTCACCATGGTGATGGGAAAATTACAATCCAGTAGTTGCGAAGGGGTAATTCCTCTGTCTGATATATCTTCTGTGCAACCGGACCGCATACATGGGTATTTTTACATCTGTCAAGTGGGCACAGGAGATGTTAAGCGTAATGTTGTTTGCGGCCGGCAATTTCCATGCAATTATCTCAATTAGATTCAGCTACAGCTTTGGACACAAAAGGCATTCTCGCTCAACTTAACATTGTTTCTGGCGCTATATCGGATTGTGCTACGCGATTATGTGCAGTCACTATTTCTGTGAGTGTGCATGTTAGAGAGAAAGAGGGAGTGTGTGTGAGAGAGAGACAGACAGACACAGTAAGAGGATGTAGTAGAAAACATGGGGTGACACATATGGGTGACACCATCGCTTCAGAGCACTTCTCTAAAGCAACATCCTGCTGGCAACCGATCTGCATCACATACTGTGTATCGCTTATCCCTGATGACTTGAAATGAAACATAGCTTTAAAATGCACAAGGAAGGGGCATTTTAACCATTTAAATCATAGTATAAGTCCTCCCAGTCAAGAAAAAAAGACTGATGAACACGTATCAGGTTGCAATGCATTCTCAATAGGAAGCAGCTGCACAAGACGTTCAAATGGGCAAAAGGCAACACACCCTGAGGAAGGCTTTGTGAAATGTATATTCTGTGTTCAGGTTACCTTCTATGCTGCCTCTAAACAAATTTAACTTGAGCTGTGCTTTGAGTGTCTTCAGCAAATTTACCAAAGAGCAAGGTAAAATCGCAAAAAATTGGATTCAGTCTCCGTCCAATAGTCCAACCCTACTTCCCATAAAATGAACGCCACAGTGCGACCCCTCTGCCCAGCACAGGGGCAATGTGGACTGGAAGATGAACTCTGTCTCCAACCCCCCCACCCCGGCCCCCTAACCCCCAGCGTCTATCTGATCTGGATCAGCCTGTGTCAGGCTGGTAGAGCGATCCCAGCCCCCTGTACAGCAGCAGGCCGGGGGCTCTGCTTTCTATCACGCAGCCATCAATCACAGCTTTATAAGCTCTCCTCAGCCGCAACAGCACACCGTGAAAGGACAGAGGGAAGGGGTGACAGGAGAGAGGACAGGAAAGAGGAGGATATGAAAAAAACTATTATTCAACCTCACAACATTGAGCAACGTATATATTCCAATTCCACCATGCCGAGAAACTCTCTTTCTGCGCTACAACTAGTTTAATGTCTAAAACACATTTATAGCAACGTAATCTATTGGACTCGCTGTATGAGAGAGACAGTGAGAAATGACAGTTTCTAATGCCTATATGATGGAGTATCAGATTCCCTCTGTGTGCGGTCAAATCCCATTACTTTCCAGGAGACAGCGGACAATCAGGCACTAGAGAGCTCTCAGGACTGCAGGCGGGGAAAGACGATACCGAGCGTCTCATCACTGCAGCAGCCGACCAGCCATAATCACCGTTCATCAACAACCACTGTACTCACAGACGTCAATATATTGATTGGCCGTGACGTTTATGGATGACTATCATCATTAGCTGACATCTAGCAGACAATTTCAAAGCTTAGCTAGCTGGTCGGATCATGAATCTGGAGACAGAGATATGGTGCACATTCGTCAAGAGTTTCACTGCAAAAAATATCCTTGTTAACAAATGATCTAGTCATGAGTATTTAAATCTTTATCAATCTTTTCTCAGTTTTTCTTACAAGTGAAAATATGACTTGTTGACAATGAAAATCAACTTGTTTCAAGAATTTCCTTGAATCAATATTATCTTGATATATGTGGAATGATATGCCTAATTGTGCCCTATTTCAAAATATTGTCACTTGTTTCAAGAAAATTCCCCAAACATGCAAAATTGCACAAGTTAAATTATCTTATCTCACCCAATGGGCAGATTTTTTTTTCCACTTGTTCTAAGGAGAAGAAGAGTTAAGCCTCAATGCAAGATTAAATGCATGTTGCTAGCTTTGCTTTCACACTCCCTGTGCGTTTTGATTTACTGACACACTTGATATGCTTCCTGTCTTCTCTCAAGATTCTCTCAAAATTGAAACCAAATGTCAAATATGCAGAATGTTGATAATCCAAAGTATGGAAATAGAGAGAGAATATATCTGAGTAGATACTAGTTGAGACCCACAGTGGCATACAGTCGGTACAACGTGCCTCCTCAACCCAATCAGCTCTCTTTCAGGCAGCGTTGCCATGGAGTCAGCCAATAAGGGGAGAGAGATGTGGTTGTCTGCGGCAACCAGAGAGATGGCGGGCAGAGAGGGACGGACGTAGACGTTGTGATGAGTGGACAAGCACACACACACACACACACACACACAAGTCCAAGGGTGAGCAAACAACCAGGTGGAACAACACTCAGTGAGTCAGTGCCTGCATGATCCATTAGTACCCCTCAGCACACACACACACACACACACACACACACACACACACACACAGAAACCCGCAGACCTATACAGCAACAACACTGGATGAGGGTAGACACTCTCTTTCCCTCTCATTCCTCTTTGTTAGCTTTGTTAGCACAGTGTCAACATGCTGAACACACTGATACAACTGCAGCAGAAGTGCTATATACCACTGTAACGGCAGCATGACCCACCACTGTAGCGTGACACATAGCCTGCAGTATAGAGTCCTTGAGAACAGATGAAACCTATCTGGGCCCTCTGCCAGGCAATGCCTTTAATTTCCCTTCAGTATACATTACTGTAGGTATAGCCTATACGTCTCACATAAACCTGACTTTCAACCCTCCTGCTCCGGCCTACAAACTTCACTTTAGAGGCAACAGGTGAGTGAAGAATCACTGAATGCATGGAAAAATAAACTTACTGAACAATAAACGCTCATACAACAAACATTAATGACCATGTGAACCCATCAGCTGGCTCTGTCTGGCTCTTAATTGAGTGTACCGTACCCCCTCTGTGTAGCACTACTTACTTCACATGGCTGGTGGGGTAATTAGCATAAGAAAGGCAGGGCCAGCCAACCCTGTGCCCCAAGCCTCTAAATATATCCCTTATCTTGAATAATGTAGGCAGGGTGGAGTGGAGCAGTCAATAATTAAGTGGATCCATTGGGCTGGGAGGACGACACTCATTTACAGTGTCAAAGGTAAAGTTGGGCAGGGCAGCTTAGGTGTCAGAGGTAAGGAACAGCATGGCATCCTCTTACTCCAGCATGCTTTTGTCAAAGGTAGTGATGTAGTGCAAGGTTAACCCGCCTGACCGCAGTTTTTTTATTTGTGGAATACAGTTTTGCTATTTTTTAAACTGATATTAATCTTTATTAATTTCATACTATAGTCTACAGTACATAAACTGTACCAAGCTGATGTAAGTTATATAAAGAAAAGAGAAAAGCATAAATTGATGTTTCTTTCTGAAATTATAATTGATATTGGTGGTTGTCTGCCTTATGATGACTGATGATTGAGGTCACAGTTTACCCTCATTTACTACTACTATCACTGGCCATAGGTCTTATAAAGGCAATGACAATTTCACGGTCATAGAAGGAAAACAATACTCCTAGAAAAAAATCATTAAAAACAAATTCATTCAGAAAGAAATACAATTTAACCAACTGATTGTGAATGGGTTCACTTGCAATGAAAGGTACGCTCTCTGCCCTCTGCCACTGGGGCTGTACACCTAAACTCAGTAACCCTCCTTTTTTTTCTGACAGTGGAGGTGCACACTCTAACTTCCATAAGCAACCTGTGCTGTAAGATGGGAACTTTATTTCTTTCACTGTAAACAACAGCTAAACGTATCACTCATACGCTATTTAACAATCTGTGAAAACAGTGCATTTACAACCTTGTCCTGATTACCCTGTAATAGCTCTATTGACTGTCAATATAATGGGTCATAAGCCAGTCACATCTTGGGCATCAAAGACAGCAGTAGTATAGGCCTGTGGGCTAAGCAAGTCTAACAAATAATAACAATGTAATGTAACTTTTCAGACTGCAGGGTCAGCCACAGAGCAGCACCCATGGAGCTGGTAGGGGTCCAGCGCCTTGCTCAAAGATACTTCAGCAGGGTGGATGCTTGTCCACTCTGGGGCTTGAACCCCGGTCCTCCGGTTGAAGGACAATCTCTAACCGCTAAGCCACCCTGCCGCCCCAAAGCCCACTCAAAATGAACACATAACAAACGACATCTGATCACGACAAAAACCTTAGTCAAGACACCCAGATAGGACACACAGAGACAGAGACGGAGACGGAGATGTGTCTTACCTTGCTCCGGATCTGCCCGGAGGTGGACACTTTCCGGATGAGTTTCTGGGGGCCTTCCTGCTCCGCCTCGCTGTCCGAGGACTCGTCCGCCGCTCCGGAGCCGGCGACAGCCCCGACCACATGGGCATGAATCCCAGCCGCGGACGCGGGCCCTTTCTCCGGCTCCTGTCGCGGGGAGGGATAAGACCAGTCGGGGTTAGCCTTCGCCCGGTCCGCCGCTCCCTTCCTCTCCTGGAGGCGAGAGCTGGACAGCGGCTGGAAAGCGTCTCTCCTCGCTGTCATCTTTCACCGGCTCTCTTTTAGCCGCTACAATAAAGACCGCTGTGTTTTCAGGCGTATGTGTGGGCTGATAAACGCACGGGGGGTGTAGCATGTCGCGGCGCGTGTACGTGCTGGCTCCACACCGTAAAAGCCCCGGTCTCTGGCTGATGTTTATGGCCCCAGCCTGCACGGCTAGTCCAGACTGAGGCTAGAGACCGCCTCATCCAGCCCGCAGACCGGTGGACACGGCCGTGGCATGGCAGACCCTAGCGGCTGATTTACACAAGCAAGGCATTCAAGTGGCGCTGCAGCAGTAAAGGAAGCCTATAAACCAAATTACTGAGTTAAGACTGAATTTCACTTTTTTGCTTAAATCCTAACAAAAAGAAACATGGTGCTCCTATAGGCCTATTACGTTTTTAGAATACTACAAATATGACAACAACAGTAGGTATACAGTCCTATATAAGTCCCTATATGAGCATTTTAGGACTATTATAAGAATATTATAGTGATACCATACGAGGTAAAGTATGATAAGGTATAAAGTATGATAAGGTCACCATAAACTCATTGTTAAGTCTTTATAGGAATATTATAGTGATATTTCGTTAGGGGATGTGCATGCATGCATATGCACAGTTATATAGGATGCTTGACTAAATGATGATTAGGTTAAAAAAGATAGATGTGAGCCTGATTAACTGAAATGCCCAAGAACGCGTTATAGGCTATTGTTGCACTTTTTTGGAATCTTAAAATCTCTCGGTCTGGATACATTGTAGCTTATGTATCCGAACGAGACATGACAGGGTTTATGACATTTTCATAAGATGTGGCAAAACAGCACTCTTGCATAAGAAGAAGTAGCCTATCTTGAACTGAAAGGAAAAAAAAGCTATTATGGGTTAGTTATAAAATTTGGTACATGGAAATCTCGAATTGAAGCTGTCGGAACAGAGAAGAGAAGAGAAGAGAAGAGAAGAGAAGAGAAGAGAAGAGAAGAGAAGACTGCCTTGCTTCATTCTTCAACCTATTCATTTTTAGTGTTATGTAGCCTATCTGGAAATAAACTGTACCAAACTGTTACCACGAAGTAACGTGCCGACATAAAAAAAATCCGAGAAATTGCTTAAAATGTAAGGTGATTGAACAAACATGCCTTAACACTCTCAGTGCTTTTGTGTTAGTGTTTAGCCCTCCAAAGGCAAGCCTCATGAAGAACTAAAGTAGCCTAATCCTATAATTTTAGAAGGATTTTAGAAGGATAGAAATGCCACAGCAAGGCAAATATGGCGATAGGAAAATATTGCTATATTGCCATAGGAACATATAACAATATTATACTGATACCACAGAAGAAAAGGAAGGAAAAAAACCCAAAGTAGCTTACGATAAGGTCACTATAAACTCACTATTGAGTACCACAGACACACTGTGAGTCCCTATAGGAATATCATAATGATTTCTCGTTGGGGAAACAAAGCAGGCTCGTAATGAAACCAGACACAGAGAGATTAAAAAAAGTCTTCTTTGTTGAAATTTACTAACCAGTTCCTCCCAGGCAGGGCTGCGGGTGTAATGGTAGACATCCTCCATAGTCCCAGTCCTGTCTGTCCGCTCCGGGGGAAAAAGAAACGAATCAGGGAACGGTGGAGGAATTTACAACCTGTCTAATTGCCCTTATCAGTCATATGCGCTCTGAATAGACGGGATTATCTCGCCTCGTCTTTCCTGAAGGCTACTACCCGACCACTCTCTTCCCTCGCTGTACTCTTTCAAGGGCTGAGCCTCGGCGCTCCACGTGATAAGTGTCAAACCCGCTTTATTAAACGGCACGGCACGGCGGAGAGCACGGACAACTCCAGTTTGTGTGTGTGTGTGTGTGTGTGTGTGTGTGTGTATTTATGTGTGTTCATGTATGAGTGTGTGCGTCTGTGTGGGTGTGAGAGAGAGAGAGTCTAATGTATATGACGTCATCGATCTGGTGGTATTCACCTTGGTAATCCAATTTATAAAGCCATGAATTTATCCCCCATCATTTTAACGTTGATTGATACGAGCTGTAATGATTTCACGCGACTTTCTGTCTCTTCGCTGAGGGCAACCTTCCGACTGAACGAGCAAAACAGCAGAAAATATTTTCTGTGGCAATTTAGAGGACTATAATGACATCATCACATAAACTTTATCGCAGCAAAACACTCTGTTCTATTCTATTCTGTTCTATTCTATTCTATTCTATTCTATTCATGTGATCAATATTAGGCATAGCCCAATAGTTTTTGGTCTGACTTTAATAAAGTACTGTCAGATGAAACCAGCAATAAATAATTGCCCTAAAACAATAAATAATGATCACTTAAACTCTCTCCCTCTCTCTCTCTCTCTCTCTCTCTCTCTCTCTCTCTCTCTCTCTCTCTCTCACACACACACACACATACGCACACTTACAAATACTTTCTTTCTCGCTCACATACTCTTACACACCCTCACACTATCATCCTAATTTTTTACACATACAAGAAAAAAACAATATGCTGAGCGATAAACTCATAAACACATGAATCTTAGAAAGCAATAGGCCTAATTATACTGCTGTTATACATAATAGGCTACAGCTATTTATGTCATTACTGCGTTTTTATTCATGTTATTGAATACTTTGGACTGGAGGAATAGTCGGAACATTTGTCCATAAGCATGATACCACTACGGAAGACTTTAGTCCCGGACCACTTTGTCCCTCTTTTATTATCTTCCGCCTGCTGCAAAATGAACTGACAGAAATTATGAAATCAGTATGAGGGAACCTAGGACGTAGCTTATTAAGAACCATTGTGTACCTTATTTTGGAGTCTGTTAGAAGGGAAACAGCATAGTTTCAGTATGCATTCTCAGATATTATGTAAAGGTACAGCAGCGGCTGTCGCTGTGAGGAGAATGCGGAATATTTTGGGTGCTGTCCTGGGAAGAGACGGCTGGACGTGGAGAACCCATGAGGTCAAACTTCTCAACACGTCCTCAGGTAACCGGCCTGTTTCAACAGTGACCCACCGTAGGCAGTGCGTTACAGTGAATTTAGAACAACATGGAGGCGCCGTTAGGCACGGCAAGAAGATTTGTTTTTAATCGGTAATAATTAACTAATAACAATACAATGTTACTCCTCCGCCAATCAATATAGTTCTTGAACAGTAGTGAAACAGCGTGGTTGCTAGGCGACACGTAAATACAGATGATGGTTTTCGGGTAGCGCATTGATATTCAAATTAACTGCGATGAGATTACAGGTGTGCGTTTATGTGGCATTTAACAACGACTTCGAAAATGACTCAGCCAATCAGAACTGTTTATCATGTAGCTTACAACGTTATCCGTACATACCAAGGAGGTATTATCATAGAGTTATAACAGTGTTATATCTCTATGGGTATTATATAATTATTAGTATTATATTAACGTACATGGCTGCTGATGTAACCGGCTAGCAATATGCTAATAGCTAGCAGTCACCTGTGTTCTTTTTATCGTTACTGTGTCAAAGGTAGCAGGCGTGACCAACACAAATAAACATGACTAAACATTAATAGAGTCGGAAAACTCGCCTCGGGTGTGTATCCTCAGTATAGTAAATGTTTATATTAGTGTAACAAGCCAGGTTGCCACCATTATCATATTTACAGTTGCATTACCACATCTGTGTTATTACATTACTGCAACTGTGTTTACATTATCATCTCCTATAGTTTGCAGGGTGGCACTCCAGTGGTCATTAGACAAACAGTGTCAGGTTTACCGTGTCAATATTTGATATGCCTCTTCTTGCACTGATTTTCATTTACCAAGTGCATTACTGTCCTGATGGTCATTGAAATTGTCTGTGAAAGGCCTGCTTATGTACTTGGTTACCCTGTGTTTTTGTAGGTGACACAGTGAAGATAGGAGAGATCTCTTACCAACTAAAAACACCTAGGAATCCAGAACTTGTTCCTGTCAAACACAGTAAGTAATAGTGTGTGTGTGTGTGTATGTATGTGTGTGTGTGTGTGTGTGTGTGTGTGTGTGTGTGTGTGTGTCTGGAGACATGAATCTGTATGGACATATGATTTTCTCATGAAATGAGAGGGGGAAAGTTGCAACAGGTGGAAGAGAGAGTTACAAAATTTTAATTATGTGTGCGTTTGCCAGTTTCAGACTCACTACCTCAGACAGTGGCCCAGCACCTACGATGGATCATGCAGAAAGACCTACTGGGGCAGGATGTGTTTCTCATTGGCCCCCCAGGACCCCTGAGACGCTCCATAGCCATGCAATACCTCGTGAGTGGATACACACACACACACACACACACACACACACACACACACATACATACACACACACACCATTGATATATTTGTGAACATGTTTAATTCCACCTCAAAGCTGGAACTATAGAATTTAAATTGTTAGTAAGGGCAATCTCTCATCTTTTTCTATTCCTCTCCCTTTCTCTCATCCGTGAATGGTCATTTGGCTGGTACCTGTACAATTGCTGACAAATGATGTTTGATAATGTTGTTATGGAAATGGGCATTCGATCTGTCCATGAGGCACAGAAAGCTGACATGTTACCATGGTGAAGTAATGTTTTCACTGAATATTCCAGGGGCCACCTATCATTACAACTGCCTGATTGTCATGCACTGTCCACACATGAAACAATACTTGTCCATGACAAAAAAAACCCGAATCACCGAATAACCAAAACTCTGACAGCAATCTTAGGGGAACAGATGAACCATTGTACACAAGGAAATGCAAACCTTTCTAACCATACACATTTTGTGGCTAGTAGTTGATGAGTCATCAAGAGATTTAAGAGATAAAACATTTGTTGATTCATACAGTTTGAGCTTTTAAACCCTAATGACCTTGACTTCATTGTGTCAGTAACAGAACTGTGTATTTTTGCAACTGTATGTTTTATGTCTACAAAGTCAATCTCCCATTTTCTGTTACTGGATCATGGGTTGACTTCCTCATAAAAGGATATTTCACAGTGATTGAGACTGAAAAAGGTTTTTGGTGCCAGAATTCTGACCTGTAAAGACACTGCAGGCTAACTACTACATATACAGTTTACATTACTACAATATTACTGTTACAGTGCAAATCTATTTTTAACGATTCTCTCACTACCAAAATATTTTTGTGAATTTTGTGAATATTATCAGCACTAAATAAAGTGATCCAGCTAGGAGACTAACACTGTTGTGTGGTGTTCTGAAATGTTGTGATGCTGTACAGTAAAGCATTCCCTTGTTGCTGACCAGGAGCTGACCAGGCGGGAGGTAGAGTATGTGTCTCTGTCCAGGGACACCACAGAGACAGACCTGAAACAGAGGAGGGAGATCCGCTCAGGGACGGCCTTCTACATAGACCAGGTAAGTCCACTCACTCAGCCTATGCACTGTCTACCAAGCAGGGTCCGAAATTGACACTCGCCAAGTGCCAAGTTCCAGTAAAACTTGTTTCCAGGATAAATCAATAAGGGTCACCTGCCACACTGACCGGTAACTTTTGAGACGATAACAGTTGAATGCCTCGGTTATATACAATCTGTGCCTGTTCTCAAATGTTGTCCTCGCTTGCAATTTGAATTCTGCTGCTCTTTGTGGATTTACAACTTTGATAAATTGTATCAGTGAGTGAGAAAGTTTTAAATTAAGACACAGTGCCTGGTTCGAAATAGCACTGAAAATGGGAAGGGTGACATGTTTCTATGAAAAATTAATTATTTTGGCTGTTAAAAATTATTCTTGGCAGGTAAATTATTTAGGTTACCAGACCTTAGCAGGTGAGCCAAAAAGTTAATTTCTGACACTGCTACCAAGTGATTTGGAAATGCAGCATGAGTCTAGACACGTCTCAACTGTTTTTCAGAATCAGAATCACATGATTTGTCAAGTATAATAATAAACGTACAGGAATATGTCTCGGCAGCAGACATGTTGACAACTTACATGTTACAAAACACATGCTGACACACATAATACAGACCAACAGGGCTTCACATTCAGTGCAAATAGTTGTGGCAAGACATACTAAGGACATAAAACTACATATCACTCTACATAGATACAGTCAACATTCTATAGCTGTGTGCCCAGCGTGGCATGGGACAAAGTCACTGCTGCAGAGGGAAGTGTGGGCAGTGTCAAGTCTGTAATAAAATCTGTTCTGTAAAGGCGGTGTTAGAAGTCTTTCTGATACTAAGTGATCGGTGGATTATTTTAGGAGAGAACATTATTGGTTAAACTGTTAAATTCTTGCTGGACCGACACTGTACAGTAGCTTCGTTAATAGATACAGTTGCTTCAGTTTTCCCACTCACACTGTATAATAACCATCTAATTACTGTAGTGTGAAACTGTCGTCTCCTCCCTTTCCATTCAGTTCCATTCCATGGCACCTGCTGATCTATCAGGGTTTATGCAAACACACACCCCCACACTCTGTTGAGGAGTTTGTCAGTCAGGTAACCATGGAGACCAGCAGCTCCTCATTATCAGGGCTCATTTCTCCAAGGAGAACTTCAGATCCTCCATTCATTCCCGGGGGTCCAGAAGAAAGATCACGGGGAAAAAAATCCCATCGCAGCCTGTTCATTAAACCCTGTCGCTGGGCTTTGAGGAGTCAGTGGCAACAAATAATGATTTATCATGAGCTGTGATAATTAACATTTAGACAGTCATGTCATTATCTACAACTAATTAGCGCATAGCTGCAACTGTGTTAAAAATAACTTGGTTGCATAACAGTTTAAACATCATCTCCATGGAAACAGAATGAAGTTTTTCTTTACTTAATCCCAAGCGTTTATCCCTGAGACCTCGCCCAGGAAGTTGGTCAGCTGGAACTGGGAAACTCCCGGCCAATGGATTTAAGAGTTTCTTATTGTTTTAGTGGGCTGGAAGGGAGGTCAGTTGGAGTGTCACTACCCTTTGTTTCTCTCAGTGGTGTGATCATTAAATAGAGTATAGGCCCTATTTTTGTGCCAGTGCAGATGAAGTGCAGTGACCTTGTTCCGGTAAAATTACGCTTGTGCCTCTGCCCACTAAGACCATGTCTTTGTGTAAGCGCTGGTGTTCTGTGCTATTTTTGTGGCTTTAGTTGGCGAAGACTCACCCACATAGACCTCTCCAACATCACATAAACCCCTCTTATGTATGTTATATTTTATTTATTGATGACTTTGATATAAATTCTTCAACCAGTCTTTTACCAGTCGTCTACATGCACATCACAAATATGATTACAATGCAATGAAGCCAATAATGCAAGTAAAGCAGATTAAAATCACAATGAAACTGTATTTTGAGAGCGCCTTGCTTCCTTAATGTGATGTATTCCCTGTTGAAACAGGATATTGGGGTGCGACGTAATCTTCCTATGGGACATCAGTTAGGTAGAGAAAGGCTTTATTTGATGGGAGGGGCGGTGGGGCAGGACTGTTCAAAAATGTGTGATGGATTTATTGGTTGGAATTTTCATGTACGCCTCTGGTACACAATGATGTCACCACTCATGATTTTCTGTTTTCCAGGAAGTAAAAATAATGAGATTTTGTTATAAAAATACAATCAAATAATTTTGTTGTCATTTTTGTGATATACATTTTCAATAGGTATATGTTTTGATAGTTAGAATTAGCAAAAAAATCATTTTCATTTCAGTGTGACTTTAAAGGGTGATTCTTACCAATATCTGCTATCACAGCTGTTTGTAGGATGTATGAGGGCCTTACCTGTCGGTTGATGAAATGACATCCCGGGTCGCATTGGACACAGTAGTTCACACAGCTCCATTTTACAGTCCACTCTACATCACTGAACTCCCTCAGGACCACACATTCCCACCAGTCCTCACTCTGTATCCTCATCCAAAAACGCTTGGTTGCCGGGGGTGCAGTCATGCGTCGTCTCCTTCTTTCCATCAGATTTCGTAAAAGTAGCACCTGAAGCATGGCATTTTGTAATTTCAACAGAGGAAGGCCTATGGCTGCAACAAACAACATGATTTGGTAGTGCAGGATCATGGCTGTAATTTTTTTGGTAAAATCTGATAGTGGAAGGACAGTAAAGAAGTTATTATTTTTTTTTAGAAAAAACCTATTTCCACAACTCTAAAAATAAAATAAATAAGCAGGCCTACTTCACTCATGTAAATGGGATTATTATGGGTCTATTTCTTTACAGAATTGGCAGTTGGCATTATTGTGCACATGTAAACATAGCTAATGACTAACTGAATGCAACCTTTGCATCACTTCAGTAAAACAAATTACAGACAGCTTACAAAATAATGGAAAACATTTTATCATATTACAAAATTAGATGTATCTGCACATGTTGTTATTGTGTCAATTGTCAGCCAACATATATTTGTCGATGTGCATCATTACGCGCAGAAAACATGGTGGCAGGGATTTCAATATCTCCAGAAATGTGAATTAAACTTAAAAAAGGGACATTATCTGCCCTTGGCGGCATATTTGGGGTGCCGTATAATCACACCTTGCGACTGTGCACCTCCCAGACAAGAACATCAGTTTCCTCTTGGGAGAAGCCCGTCTGGACTCTCCTCATCCATTACACCCGTAACTGTCCATGTTTTTAAAGGGGGTGAGAGGAGCTGATTTGATTGGTCATGATTGAAGCAGCCCCTACCATGCCTACTGGTAATTTATTCCTCTTAATCCAACCCCTTTTACAACTGTGCCACAGGTGCGCCAGCGCCTCTGGTGACAAAATGGCCAAAAATCTGGGCGTACCTGTGCCTTGATTCACAATAGGGCCCTAGAACTGAAATGCAGTGCATTATAGTTTGCAAATTCACAGTGGTACCTGCTGTGTACAGTATACACCATACAGTGTTGTTGTTTCCAAATGCTAAAAGCAGGGACTAAATTTAGTGTGATATTCAGGGTTTTGTCCTGGTCCAGAGTCCAGGACGCTGACTCTGAATGGTTGAGCTGTTTCCTGTCAGTCGTCCTGTTCTTATCCACTGATGTTACAGCAACAGATCTACAGTAGCTGGGTGATAAATTCTCTAATGGCTGGATTAAGGAAGGCAGAAAAATAGCTTCAGGCCAACCCCTTTAACTCCCCTACTCTCACTTGCTTCCCACCTTCACATCAAAATGAAAACAGGTGTCCATTGTTTCCATGGAAACTACTCTTGAATAGCTACAGCATTACTGATTGGACTAATCGGTGTGAAGAGATGTCCTATTTCTGGTCTCCTTCAAATCTCAGGGAATTTTGTGCTGTCTAATGAGAGATGGGGGCAGAGTTTGTGTGTTTGTGTGTGTAGGAATGTGTTGGTATGTGCGTTGGTGAGAGAAGTATCGGAGGAGTTGTAGTTGATTTTGTGTGTGTGTGTGTGTGTGTGTGTGTGTTCATGTGTGCCTGTGAGTGTGATTGTCATGTGCATGTACACATGCCTGTATGTGTACTTGTTTGTGTATTTTAGGGATAGAAGATGTGTGGGTGCGAGTTAGCAAGCTTTTCTCTTTGACAAGATTTGGGAATGAGGGTATATCAGTGGGAGGTGTGTGTTTTTGTGTTAACTAGAACATCCAAGTATTCCTGAGGGCCCTGGGCTGATTTGGAGCCCTATATTCAGACTTAACGTGTCGGTCCCTGTGCTTACTCTCTCCCTCCCATCTCTCCACTCCTCCCTCTGTCTCTCCTTCCTCCTTCACTCCCAGCTCTCCTCCCCCAAAATGTCCACATGTAGGATGGATATAGTCACGGAGATGGAAGTAATCACAGCCCTGTCTTCTTTCTGCCATCTCCAACCACCTCTCCCCAGTTAGCAGGCTCTTATGTAAGGCAGCTAACCTCAAACCCACACTGCAAATAGACTCCATTACAATAATAAATAGCTTCCCACCTCCACTAGAGCTGATCGTCTACTGAGACCAATGCGTAGCCAACCAATGCTTAACCTCCGCAGTGAGATCTTGCTTATGTAAAGGACATTTTCTTATGCAAGTAGGCCTGTCATGGAAAACCTACCAAGGTAGGTTATGCAGTATTTATCAGGTAAAATAAAAATACCTAGGTATCTCAGAATGAGAGTCTGGTATAATCGCCAAGCATAATAAATATACAGGAATTTGGAGACATTGGGTGTAGAGACATATTGACTTCCTAAGTACATGCTGACACACATGGTGCAAGGACAATAAGACCTTACATACAGTGCATGACATGGAAAATGGCCTGTAGATATCACTCTTCATATTCATTCTTCATATTCATTAAATGTTCTATGCTTTCAACGCTCTGTAACGGCCATTGCTCAATAGGAATGTTTGCTGAAAAGTATGAAGTATCTGGTGGGATTTTGTTCTCTGCAGAGTCAGTGACAGGCCGAACACAAGGCCCGCCTGTGGTTCCCCCTCTCTCTCGCCATCCTGCGTCACTCACATTTCTAACAATTATCTGATTACAGCGTTGGTGCTGAAAATGGATCGAGAGTTAAATATAGAGCATCTGGTCCTGACTATAGTTTTATGGCTCCGCTTCCCACACAACCTGCCACGTATTTACATGTTAACCTAATTACATGGCCACTCGCTCTGCGGTCCGCCCAGACAGCTAGAGTTTCCTGCCTCTTGACGTCAGATGTGCTTTTTGATTTCTGCAGAAACGCGCGCACACAAGTATACGCATGCACACATACACACACACATGCATACACCCATTCACACATACACATGTGCATACATGCACACACACAGAGACACATACACAAACTTAACTAACCCGACAGAACTAACTTTTATCCCACATTTGGTGGTAGAAAATAGGCCTTCCTAAAACAGATGAGACGTTTTAAAGCGTGGTTGGAGAGTGTGGAGGCCGTTCTGAATACAATATGCAGAGGGCATCCTCAGGAAAGGCTTTATGGCAAGCCCATATTGTTTAATGGAGCATGGGCAGTAAGAGTTGATGCATGGTCAGATTGCTCTTTGTGTAAATGCTTTTAGCCCTGTTAGCACTGGCTCAGGGTCAGAGGTTGTGGTGGAAGACAAAGCTGCAGATGTGTACTGTGGTTGAATTGACTGCAGCTGTTCATTATTAGGATTTAGCCTTTGAATTAAAAGGTTTAACCGTTTCTTTGAGACCAGCTCCTGCCCCCGCATCCCTAAAGATTTTTGGAGTATTGATTGAGTTCATTGATTAGTCCCTTCTTCCACTGTGTTTGTCCCCAGTGTGCGGTGAGGGCAGCGACCGAGGGCCGGATCCTCGTCCTGGAGGGGCTGGAGAAGGCGGAGAGGAATGTTCTGCCCGTCCTCAACAACCTGCTGGAGAACAGAGAGATGCAGCTGGAGGACGGACGCTTCCTCATGTCGGCCGAGCGCTACGACAAGCTGCTGCAGGTCAGCTCAGCAGGCTGGCCTAAATAAGTCACACACCATAGTCTTGGGCTGGGGACCACAGAGCTTTATCATCCAGGGTTGCACACGTTAAATCAAACCCTCCAGGTTTGGTAATTAAATACACAGTTACATTTTTCCCATGCTGTGGGCATGAAGAGCCCAGTCAGGGGTGTCACACTTCACTCCTCTGTACCTAGGTGCTATCACACTTCATCATGGTTTACAGCACTTCATAAAATAATTTTCTACCAATCACAACTTTATTGAGTAGTATCTAGTTAATACAAGCAAGTAAATGTTCTGTCATTTTGAAAATTAAGTTTAACTATGAATCTTCACACCTTAGCTGTGAATTTTCACACAACTCCTACTGTCCTCTTGTATTCAGAAAGAACTCTATATCATTGGCATAAACACACTGTGGGACTGCACAGAATCAGTATTTGTTATTATTTTAGATTGTGTATCCACCTGTGTGTCTGCAATCTTTTGAATCTTAAATGCATTGAATATAAAATGTGGAAAATTTAATGTAGGAATTATAGAGACGGTAGAAATAGGTTGGACTTTAAATTACGCCTCGATGCATTCCAGGAGCACACCAAAGAGGAGCTGGATGCCTGGAAGATTGTCCGTGTGAGCGAGGACTTCCGGGTCATCGCTTTGGGACTTCCTGTCCCCAAGTATAAGGGAAACCCCTTGGATCCTCCGCTCCGCTCCCGCTTCCAGGCCAGAGACATTTACTACCTACCCTTCAAGGTCAGAGCGACGATCTCAGTACACTTCTGTTTATATCTTAGGCATTTATCTGACGCTCTTATCGTAAAAATGTGTGCAACTGTAGAATAAGGTTAAATTCCTCAATCACCAAAATTATAAGAAAAGGGCTGGGCCAAAGCATTCTCCCTAATACTACCCTTTCATTATGTGAACCTAACCACATAAACATATTAAACTGACTACACACTGAGGTGTCTGTGCTATTCTAACTATTCTCATCTCTGGCGTGTTTTTTTCAGGACCAGTTGGAGCTGTTGTACACAGCAGGACCAAATGTTGCAGCTGAAAGGTGAATACATTTACTGAAGCCAAGCCCTCCTACTACCTCTTTAAATGGATTGTTTGGCTTGTGGATATTGTTTGTCGTTACTTTAAGTCTCAATGGCTTTTAAGGATCAATGTTGTGTTGTTTCCTGTGCGTCAGGGTGTCCCAGCTGCTGTCCCTAGCCACCACACTGTGCTCCCAGGAGTCGTCCACCCTGGGTCTGCCTGACTTCCCTGTGGACAACCTGTCTCCTGCCCTCCAAGTGCTGGTGAGACCCCGGCTCTGACAGGCATCCTAAAGAAGATGCTAAAATGAAGGAGAATAAGAAAGTTAAACAGTTAGAGGGAGAAAACAGAGAGTGAGAGAGAGTCATATGTGCAAATCATATGCATTCATTTGATTTTGTCCCAGATTTTTGATAGAAATGACAGAATTACAGAATATACAGAATTGTCTATACTGTAGGTGGGGAGGTAGCAGTGAGGACAGTGAAACATGAACTATATTTTAGGGAAATAATAGTGAAATTAAGCTATTTCTCATTTTGCTGTGGCCCCCGTGGAGATGCCTCAAGGACCCCTGGTGGTCCCTGGATCCCACTTTGGGAACCACTGGTCCAAGTCTCATCTCTGTATCTTTACTGTTACTGTTGCAGAATGTCTTCCCCATGCTGTCCTCCCAGCAGCTGGTTCAGAGACTTTACCCCTACCACAGCATATTGGGCAAGGAGGGACGCACCGCTGTGGAGGGCGTCCTCAGTGTAAGGACACACGCACACACACACATACACATGTGCCCTAACCTTATGTTCAGCCTGAACGTGAAAAAATGTTTAGAGGGGGTGTGAATGATGCAAAGTCAATAGAAGGAGGGGAACGGAGCGAGATGGATGCAACTTTGCTGTAGGTGGCGTGAGGTGAGGTGAAGAAAAGTTTGTTTAAGTTTAATTTTTTTTCAAATTGAGCAAGAAAAATGTCCAGGTGCCTGTAAATTTCTCCCCCATAGTAGTATAGTATTTCTAATTTCTAATATGCAAACATGATAGGAAAAACAAATAATGCTGAATCATAATGTCAAGTAATCAGCATTGTCTCATCATTCCTCACCTTTACAAGTCAAGCGAACTCATGAATAAATCAAGACAAAATGTTGCCTCACGTTCAGTCTGAATGTAGGGTAAAACACTTCATACAAATACATTGGACTATTGGCCACAAACTCACACATAAGTCCTCATCCCCTACCCCTCCCCTCATGTGCACACGCACATATTGTGTATCACTCTTTTCTTTTATAGAGGTTTGAGCTTTTGGATGGGCGACGTCAGCCAGCTCCCGGAGCCGTTGTGAGTGTGTCCTTGGCCAGGGACCTGGAGGGCCATGCAGACGTCACATTACGTGTCGCAGACCAGGACGTCACCTTTCAGGTACCAGTAGAATGGTTGTTATGGCATGAAACCTCACAATACAAAGCAGTGCTGCGTGCTATGAGCCAGCCGCTCTCTCAAAATTCCAAAAAGGTAAACATTCTCAGAATCAGAAGAAGGTTGTTGCCAGGCGAGAATGTTGATAATCTGACTCTTCCCACCAGCTTGAATCTCTCACAGACCACCAGGCCCTAGTCATGACCCAGGAAAATGACAAATTGAAAAATCTGCCACCACACTGCTGGCTGTGAAAAATACAGCATCAGTCATTCATACATTACACAGAGATGTTCATTGTCCCTCGTCAGACCACACACAGACAGGCAGACAATCAGTAGCTTGACCATCTCATCTCTGACCGACACTCTGTAGTTGACCCTCTGGACAGAATCTCTCTATCGCTCTTTATTTGTCCCTCTTGATTGGATAAAAAAAGAAAAGAGGGTGGATGAGTCACTTTATGAGATTTTGGAGGACACAGATATCCGAGAGTTCAAGGAACAGTGGTACTGAGCTTCCAGCCAAATAAGTTATATGACGATCATCAACTCTTTGAAGCTGCGTTTTCTCTATGTGTGGCAGCAAATCTGTTTTGAATATCTGCTTTGAATATGCAGTGCAATGCATCATTTGGATCGTATGATAATGCTCTTTGTAATTACACATACTTTGTTCCCAGCCCATGATTGCAGCATATCAGTGATACGACTGTGTCACTGTTTCACTTCCCATGCTTTTCCCAAGAAGAATTGAAGGAATATTATGCTACAAATTCTATGTAATGATGAAGCTATTTATTGCTCTATTGTGGTCATTTCCTGTCTCCACTGAACTCCAGGTCCCAGCAGGCACCAAGGAGCCCCGCCCACCCAACAGTAGCCCCGCCTTCATCAGCACATCAAGCCACGCCCAGCTGCTGGCTGAGATGATGCAGTCACACATGGTCAAAGACATGTGTCTGATTGGGGCCAAGGTAGCTAACACAACACAACACACACACACACACACACACAGACACACACACATGTACGGTGAATGTGAACCCTGTGCTTTTGATAACAGTACTGCTGTATCTTCTAGGGTTGCGGCAAGTCAGTGATTGCCAGAGAGTTTGCTGAGATGCTGGGTTACAGCATAGAGCCGGTTATGCTGTACCAGGTAAATATGACACTGGGCTTTGTTAGATTCAGGATGTCTGTTTTTTCAACTTTTTAACCATCTTCATTTACTATCATTGCACGCACTACAGATCATTAATGTCATGAATTAGCGTTTAATTATAAGACAGAGCTTCCCATTCGATGTCAAACCCCCCAAATAATTTACAACACAAACATGTATTTCCCCCCCAAAAAAATATTGTAAGGAACAACAAAAAAAATTTTTTGTACATGATGTGTTTTTCACCTCCTGATGATGCTACAGCTCCATCTGCAAAAATTCATCCATTTCAAAATGTACTTGGTTTGCGTGCGTGCGCATCCATCAAACACAAGCATTCTAGCTGTGTGACATAGGAAATAACTGTGTGTGTTTTGGATATGAGTTCATGTATGTCAGGGAAAGCAAATCACTGGCAGAGACACTTGGACCACATCACTGACATTCCAGAGTGCGTGACCTGTGATGTCATGAAGGAGGGGTCAACCCCTCCACAACTGCACCAATAGGGAAAGAGGAGGGGCAGACAAACTGCACGCAGTGGGGAAGGAGTATTTTTGACAGAGGACACCTCCTTAAATAGAAGTCCTTTCATCTGAGGAGAATGCTCTTCTGTTTTACGAGGATTTTCCCCGTTCTTGTCACATTGCTTTATAACCATAGGGAGATGTAGCAAATGTTAAATGACTGTTTCACTTATTTAACACACTTGTTACAGAATCACTTTCTTGCCGGCTGTGGTCTGATCCCTGCTGCATGTGCAGAGTTTACAAATGCTATGCTATACTATCCCAGGCAGTTCATTTAAACTTGACATTATTGGCTACAGTGTAATGTATGGTATAAGTCATGCTTGCTTATCCAAACTCAAACTCATGTGAGTTTGGATGAGCGTTCATGTCACATCTGAAAGGCCTGTGAATTTGAAGTGGGATAGAGTGGTTTTATGTAGAAGTAGGACAGGGTTTTGGCTAAAAGAGCCAATCTGGCTTCCATCACAGATACCTGGGCTGGGCCTCAGGCCTCCTGTCCGGCCTGGGACAGACACTAACTGGGAAGTGGAGAGCAGGGGAGCCTTGCTAGGGTGTATATGTGTGTGAATGTAAAACTTAAGGTAGTGAAACCTCCCCCTCTGTGTTTGCGTGTGTGTGTGTGTGCGCGTGTGAATCTGTGGAATGCAGTCGGCCGGGTGAGGATTGTGCAGGAAATGGGTTCCCTGTGTGTGTATGTGTGCTGTAGGCTTATGTATTAATGCATCATGCTGTAGCTATTTTTAGCTGGCTGAGGTCAGGGGTTACTTGTGCTTCGGGAATTGCGGAATCCTGTGCCGGCAATTCATCTTGTCAACTCTGAAAATCCCATTTTGGGAAAACCGCGTGACATATAAGGCTGGAGAGGAATCTAAAATATATATATATATATTTTTTTTTTTTTGTTATTTGTGTGTGTGTGTGTGTGTGTGTCTACTGGCACCTGACCTTTGGTGGAAAACAGCAAAAAAAAAACAATTCCATAAAAAACAAATTCCTTTCCATAACACCAAAAGCCTAAAAGCCTCATCGCATTTTTCTTCACCTCTTTCCCCAGCAGTAATGAGAAATGAAATGATTGTCTTTATGTGATGGAAAAAGAAGTGGTGTTATTTCAGAGTAGGGTTTCCCTTGCTAATCCTTCCCTCGACATGGGGCTAGAGGGTCAGGAATAACATTTTGATTGAGTTACTTCACCATATTACACTGGTAACTCTGCCAGATTTTTTTTTTTATCAAGGAATGGACAGGAAGACAGATAGGGAGACATACACACATTTACCTCCACAAACAGGCGGTCCCATAGACATACAGTACAGGCAGAGCCACTGATATTTACCAATCCACAGGGCCTGATGTAACTATGCCTTATGCAGTGTGGGAGAGCACCTATGTAGAAACCTACCTTGGATGGAAAAAGGTGGGTGAGAGCATGTATGTCACTGGAGTTATCAAGATGCTCCTCCCATTCCCATCACAGATGTTTGATTGAAGACGCCTCCAGAAGGTTCAACAGGAAGCCCATAACCCATAACCACACCGCTTAACACTGATCAGAACTAGACTCACCTACGCTACCCTGTGTCTACTCCTAGGCTTACACCTAGCTAACAGATATGCACCCAATATTTTTTAACCTCGCTATTGGTCTCAGCAACTATAGTCATAAGTGATGGCTGACTCTGCTGAGTTGAAACAGCCCACACAGCAGTTCAGAAACCAAAACACAGTGACTGAAAGACAGTCTGACAAAATAGACAGACATCTTGTTTATTGATGCCCAAAATTGACTCCAGTTATTCTGTTCAGTTCTGCTTGTCATCTGAGACAGAGAGGCAGACAGGCAGGCAGGTAGTCAGTCAGGCAGCTGCAGGTTAGCAGACGGACCAAAACAGAGAGAGAGATGGGACCCTGTGGCTGACCAGACAGTCTGTCAGCAGTCACCTCATTAATGGCTCTCAGGAATTATGTGTGTCAGAGGAGCCCAGACAAATGAGCGTCCCATGGCTTCCTCCTAGTCTTTGTCTGTCTGGCCTCGCTGCTGTGACTATAGAAGGCTGTCCGTTTGTCTCCCGCGTTTTATGGATCGTTTCTGCTGTTTAAACAACTGCACTTCATTTTCCACTTCATTCACTCCGCGTCACGATAGAACAAAGTGGAAAATAGGGGGCCTGTTTTTGACTTAATGCAAAATGCTTTCTCGCTGAGGAACAGTTAGCAGTTCAGTAATCGGCACCTGGAACAAATTGTGTGTGACTCTGCTTGTCTGTCCCTCCTCTTCCCTCCATCTCTGCCATGGCAAGGTAGCGTGATAGTGAATCTGACAGTCTTGGTCTGCAGACGATTCCTCCGTATGGAAGTGTGCCATTAACTGTTATCTGCAAAACACAGCAGCAGGGCCAGATCATGCGGGGGCATCTTTACAGGAAGTGTGGAAACACTGGAAATTTGTTTATGATTTCAAGGAAGTCTCTATTATGGTGTAATAGTTCATATTACTCACTTCATCCAATTTCACTGTGTGATGGAAAACATGCTGGCAAATTGAACCTACCCCATCTTCTCTTTCTCTTTTCCTTTTTCTAATGCTCTCAATCCCTTTACCTCCCCCCTCTTCATCCCTTGATCTCTATCTCTTTCCCTCCCCCTTCTATCTCTGCCTCTTCTTCGCTCCGTTGCTCACTCCCATACCTCCTATCTCTTTCTCTTTCCTCCTTTCTCCTATCCCACCCTTCTCTCCCTCCTCTCTCTCTCCCTCTCTCTCTCTCTCTCTCTCTCTTTCTTCCAGGACATGACAGCCAGGGACCTTCTCCAGCAGAGGTACACGCTCCCTAACGGAGACACGGCATGGAGGCCGTCTCCGCTGGTCACCGCTGCCCAGGAGGGCAAGCTGCTGCTGCTGGACGGCATACACAGGGTCAACCTGGGAACCCTGGCCGTGCTCTCCAGGTACACACACACACACACACACACACACACACACACACACACACACACACACACACACACAGACACACACCAGCTCATTCCACTGTGCATTGCATCCCAGGTTGCTACATGACAGGGAGTTGGCACTGTACGATGGGACCAGGCTGATGAGGTGGGACAGATACCAGATCCTGAAAGAACAATTGCAGCTCACTGACCAGCAACTGCAGGAGAGGTACAAACAAACACACACACACACACACACACACACCCCCGTTGGGAGTGTGAGACAGATCTGTGAAGTGATGAGGTGTAATTTCTTAGCTGCTAATGAAGTCATGACTTCATCATACCTGGCGACAAAGAACGACTCCCACAGTCTAATTAATATTAGTCAAGAATATTAGCCAAGGACAGATAACGCAAACACACGCACGCGCACACACAACACACACACACACACACACACACACACACACACAGGCCAGCAGACAGGGGATTGTGGAGTATGTGTGGGAGAGGTCAGGAGCATTTCTAAATCTGTATTTGCGTCAAATGTGGAAACAACGCAGATGTGATCCCTGGCTTTTAAAGACAACAATGACTACATTCAGCATTAGCACCATAACAGGAAGAAAGAGACAGAGAGAGGGAGGGAGGGAGAGAAATAGCATACAGGGGAAAGGCTATTCCAGGTAAACCAAAAGATGGCTAGAAAATGACATTCCAGTCCGTGATACTAAAATCTTTTCAAGGTACTGTGTCCCACCCTTACACAGGACAGAAAAGCCCTACCAGCGCTGTTGGCCTTCCTCTTTGTAGATGTAATTTACAGTTGGCACCACTCAGGGTGTCTGCGGGTCTGAAAAAACATAATATATAACACAATATGCAAAACATGTTTTTTTTTTATTGTATCTAAACACAGTTGGACTTTATGTTTCTGCACAATTTATTTCCTGGTGTCATTTTTCTTATATTGTCCATTGATAGTTTCAGAACTTTCATAGGCTGATTTTTCTCTTTTTCTCTTCATTTCTCTTTTTTTTTTTTTATTTGTCTTAAGTTCAATTACAGGTAGGCAGCATTAAAAAAGTCTTAAAATGTCCTAAATTTGATACCCTGTTTGGCTTCACATAGTTCCTCAGCAACTATAGCCAGTGACATGGATATATATCAGTGACCCTTGTTGTTCTTGACCTGAAATTACCCCTGTATTTTTTGCCAATACATGAACTTATATATGACAACGCATGAACTTAAATAGTGTGTGTGTGTGTGTGTGTGTAGGCGCGCACACGCGTTTGTGTGCGTACGTCTTGAAACCCCACCTAGGCTGGCAGGAAGGATGTTTGTGGCGGGGCGTCTGGGCTGAAATAAACCCACTTCCTCTTCCTCCGCTCCTGTGGCTCAGACAAAATGTGTGTGTTTGTTTGTGTATGTGTGTGTGTGTGCGTGTGTGTATCCAGTAGAATTTTATTGCGCATTACAGTACAGTTCTCAGCCATACTGCTCCCATTTTTATCTCCATATTCAGTCCAACATTTAAGGTTCCTAATATAGCAAACATAGACATGACTTAGCCAGAGATGGATGGGAGAGACTCACCAAGTTGCTAGGTAACAGAATGGGAGGGGAGTGTGTGTGTGTGTGTGTGTGTGTGTGTGTGTGTGTGTGTGTGTGTGTGTGTGTGTGTGTGTGTGTGTGCATGAGCACATGTGACTGTAAGTATGTGTGAAAGAGTGATTGTGTGTGTGACCGTGTGTGTGTGTGACCATATGTGTGTGTGCACATGGGTGTGTGTGGGTGCACATGTACTGATTTGTCCTCTCAGTGTGTGTGTGTGTGTGTGTGTGTGTGTATGGGTGTGGGTGTCTGGGTGCGGTGGTAGAAATGGACTTAGCTGTCCTCTTGAATCAAAGGATGACACAGCCAGCTGTCAAAAGTGGTGCTCTCTTCTCTGACGCAGATTGGGTGGGACATGTACACACACGCACACGCACAGACACACACACACACACACGCACACACACACACATTGAACATCTACTTGAACATGAATAGACAGATCTTCTCAACTGTGTGTGTCTGGGTCTGTACATGTCTTCCTCCGCTGACATGTGTGTGTCTGTGCATCCGTCATCCGGTGTGTGTGTGTGCGTGTGTGTGTGTTCCAGGTCTATCTTCCCCATCCACCCGTCGTTCAGGGTGCTGGCCCTGGCCGAGCCCCCCGTGGTGGGGGCCAGCACCAGCACCAGCACCAGCACCAGCAGCAGTGGAGGGCAGCAGTGGTTGGGCCCGGAGCTGCTCACCATGTTCCTTTATCACAGTGTCGCACCACTAGCCAGAGCAGAGGAGATCAGCCTCATACAGGGACTGGTGAGTCACACACACCTAAAGACAAAGTGAAGTGAAAAATCCTAATGTGCATCTATTTAACAATACATGCCAAAACCTTTATTTTCTTGTATTCTTATATCAAAATCTCATTACTTTTCCTTCCTGGCAAACGGTATATTTTAGTGGGTATTCCAGTAGGCATACACAAGAAATCCACCCAATAATATCATACATTTTTGAACAATCCCCTCCTCCTCCCCTGTCATCAAAGTGACAAGAGTGGCAACACGGAGGACAAAATATTTCTCCTCTCCCTGTCCTCCTCCGCTTCCTGCACTCCGAGGGTTTCCTCCGCTGCTGCTGCAGTAACGGGGTGATGGAGGTGTTGGAGGAGGCCAGTGCTTCTCTAAAATAGAATATAGGCCAGCATCCAGTCACTTTCCATGTTTACTGATCCCACCCCAACATTCTGTTTCAAATAGAAATACATCGCTTTACCACTTCTTTCTTTATCTGACCGACCATCCCTCTCTATCTCCATCTTCTTTCTCACTCCCTTTCTTTCTCTTTCTAGACTCCTAACGTTCCTAAAGAAGCAGTGGAGCAGCTACTGCACCTCACACACAGCCTCCGCAAGACAAACGACCCCACGGTAAGTGTGTGTGTGTGTGTGTGTGTTCTAACCAGTTTGCGTGTATGTGTGTGTGTGTGTATGTGTGTGAGAGAGAGGGAGAGATCTAACTAGTTTATGTGTGTGTGTGTGTGTCCCCAGGCACAGTCTTTGGCCTCATCTCTCTCCACCAGACAGCTGTTGAGGATCTGTCGCCGTCTCTCTCAGTACCCCGAGGAGAGCATCGCTCATGCTGTCAACAAGGCCTGTCTCTCCAGGTACACACACACACACACACACACACACACTAATACATACTCAGATGCACTATTTCAGTGTCTTATGTTTGTCTTGATTGTGAAGCACTTGGTAAACTTTGTTTTACAAAAGAGCTATACAAAAAAGTGATTATTTTTAATGTCATATTATTGTGTGTGTGTGTGTGTGTGTGTGTCAGGTTCCTGCCCAGCCTGGCCCGTGCCTCTCTCCAGAAGAACCTGGCCAACTGCTCCATACAGGACACAGCAGACCCTGCTGAACACACTCGTGACCACAGCTGTGAGTTCTAGCCATCTATTTAGATAAGAGTTACGTCATTGAAATTACTGTGGCAGTAACAAATACATTTCCAAGAAAAAGTAAAATGTGGTTCACAGGAGGCTGACAAGCCTAGAGGCTAGAGAAGCAGGCTAATGACTGGTAGGTAACCAGTTCAAATCCCCAGTCTGGCTGGGAAAATGTGGGTGGAAAAAGTGAATGAGGAACACACTTCCCTCCCTCAGTAACTACCCTCAAGTTGGCCTTGAGCAAGGCCACCTTAATCAAAGTTCACGACCCCTGGGTGTCACAAATTTTCTTGATTCAAGGCTAGTGTAAACACACACACCAATGACACCCCCTCCTGTATTTCCCCAGGTACAGTAAAGGATGGTATGTTGACTATCGGCAGTGTGTCTGCTCCCATCTACAGCGCCGATGAGAAAATGAAGATTCCAGATGTGCTCTTCTATGATAACCCACAGGTAAACACACGCTGACTCACAGCCAAACATACCGAGTGAAAAGCCCGGCCAGTACTCAGGCTTTTTCGTGCTGAGGCACAGTGAGACTCTTAGGCCAAACAGCATTTCAGTCTAAACCAAATTAATAATTGCATGAAAATGTCTCACGAAGCTTCGTGTGATTATACAAGACCCACATTGGATCAAAAAGACAGATTAGAATATGATCAAATTGAATTTAAATAGATTTTTTTTAAGAAACACCCTGAGCTTACTCAATGCCATTCCAGTGTACAACATCAGTTTACCTTACCACATGTGTATAAACAATGAGATAGACCACGCTGTATTCCTCCACACATATTGCTCTGCCTAACACACAGCGTAATTCATTTATTTAAGTTCAAATGAGGTCACACACTGGTGAAGGAACAACTTTGAGCTCCTTAGATCCTCTCTCCTCTCCTTCACTCTCACTCCTCCTCCCTCTTTGTTGTTATTATTAATATTACTCTTTCTCCCAGTTGTAGTGTGTGATATTATTTCATTATGAAGGATTTGACTTTTAGTTCTGGTGCTGGCTGACATTTCCTCAGGCTAAGCCCTTTGTTGTTCCTGCTAGGCCCCGCTCAGACACACAGGAGTCTCAGAGATGCTAATCTCAGTCTTGGCCTGGCCCTGTAATCTTCCCTAGTGGAGTGTAATTCACCTCTGATTGCTCTTATTGATGGACTTCATTGGATAAGAAGCTAATCCGACTGTAATTCTGTTCCAGGTTTCTGTGTGCAGTGGGCGATAAACTCCTTGATTCCTTGATTTGATTTAATTGATCCACAGGAGTTGCACTATCTTTGAAAACACAAAGTCCGCTACCGCACAGGTAGATGGGCATCAACTGAGTATGGCGAGGAATGGCACTTGTCGTACCTTAGCCGAAGTCCAAATATGCTCTTGTGTTTTTTATCATTTTAATGAGAGCAATGATCAAGCAGAATTGCAAAAAATTCTATTTGGAAGCAATATCTAAAATCACATCAGTGGTGCATTCAAGGCCTATATTATATTATACCACTAATATTCCCTCTATGCTGTGTGTGTCTGAGCAACGTAGTTTGAGCTACTATACTTCACATTGACCAAATAATCATGTATTTTCAGTCAACAGTCATTGCTCTCCTTGTCCACGTAAATTTAGTTGATATTAGCAGGTTTGGAAGTTTTCGTGGCAAATGATTTTAGATGCAGGGACTTTGCCATTCCTTGGGTTAGGGTTAGGGTTAGTTGTTTTTACCAGCCAATCAGTTGCAGGGTGAATGGAACATACTGAATTCTTTCAGAGTCCCTACCAGTCTTCATGCCACTGTCTGATTAGTATTTTGATCAGGTCAGTTTAAATGAAACATACTAGTTTGTATGCTGCTGTTTTATTTTCTTTGACTTTGTAGTCCATAATACACTCGCGTGTCTGACCCCTAACCTGTGGGCTGGCGTCCCCAGAGAGGAACCAGCCTCAGAAATTACACTCTGACATCCTCTGGCAATACTGATGAAGCTATGTGACCCAGATCTATCCATCTGCCTCTCATTCTTTCTCTCTTTCTCTCTGTCTTCGTTCAGCCCTTTTTTCATTTGCCTGCTTCTATTTGAGAATAAAATGAGAGAGAGATGAGAACAAGGAGGAGGAGAGACTTTTTGCCTGCCCCACTTCTGAATGACCTGTTTTCTGTCCCGTCTTCAGAGAGGGAGGGCAGAAAAGAACACGGGGAGGGGAGGAGAGGAGGAGGCAAAACCCCAAAATCTTCACACAAAACAAAACTGCTGAATTGTGTCTTCACAGAGGGGACAAGATTATTTTTTTTCATAATATATGTCAAAAGCAATAGGCTACAGTAGGAATATTCAATGTCCGTCTGAATGTCCAAACTAACTAATTCATCATTCGTTTGTCAGATGAATGAAGTCTGTTTGTGTTTAAATGTCTCTGCAGCATATGATGGTGATGGAGGACATGCTGAAAGACTTCCTGTTAGGAGAGCACCTCCTATTGGTGGGCAACCAGGTGAGTCAACTTCCAGATTTACTTAAAAATCTCCTTCTGTCTCCAAAAAAAACATCTTATTGTGACCAGTCAGTGGGTCTTGAGATCTGTAATTACCATACAAGACCAATGAAGGTGATTTCCATTTTGATCTCACGGGCTCACTTTGATGTCATGTGAGGGAAACGGACCTTAGGCTGATGCTTGCAGAGATAGGCCTATCTCCTTTATGCAGCAATGGATCTCAGTGAAGTAGGTCACAGTTGACAGCCCTGCTTGATGAGCGTGGAGGGGAGCGTTATGAAACAAGCTCCCTGTGCCCTCATATCACCCTCCACCCCCACCTCCTCCACGCAGCTCAATGTGGGCATAAGGAAGCATGGAGCTCATCCTAGGGGACATTCTGCGCCCCCTGTCTGGCCTTAATGGGTAGGGTTTAAGGGAGGAGAGACGGGGAGGAGGGAGAAAGCGCGGACATGGTGTACCCTTGCAGTCCAGAGGTGGAAATGTGTGTGTGTGTGTGTGTGCTCATCTGAGTGCGTGGCCGTGCGTGGGTGAAGCTTGGACATTAGGAGCTGTCAGAGCAGCTTACCAGACGGCTGACAGACAGGCCGAGAGACTCAGCAGCCATCTAAGACAGGCCGGCTCTGCAGGAAGCCAGTGGGAGTCCCAGAGAACAGCCCCTGTCAGAACACAGCACCGTCAAAACCATGGGGCACACTCAACTCTCCCTGTCAGCGCCGCCGCTCTGCAGATGGAACGGACACATCTCTCGCCCTCGTCTTTCCAGCCTTTGTCACTGAAATACAGTCGATGCATTGAGATTCATTTCCTTGAAATGTGCCGATTGTTAATTGTTTTGTATCTGTATCCTCCCATAGGGTGTGGGTAAGAATAAGATAGTGGACCGGTTCCTGCACCTTCTGAACCGGCCCAGGGAATACCTACAACTCCACAGGTGAGGGGAATCAAGGTGTTTTGTTACCATAGAACTGTCCACTCTGATACAATTTCAACCTGCACACAGTTTGACCCAAAAATGTTTCACAGCAGTGTAAAAATGCCCTTTAGACCATGTGAGATTAAAACATTGAAACCAATACAAATGAAACTGTAGCCATGAAACTGCCACTGTAGCTGCTGCTACAGTGGCAGTTGTTACACAGCGTAGTGTGCAGTGTCAGAATATACATGGCAATTGGAAACAGACCTAATATGATAGGGATAGGGCCCAGGGAGACCATTCATTGCCAATACCCAACAAGCACACACCTGTGATAACATTTATTTTCAATATTTATGTGCTAATTGAAAATCAGCACTCATGCCAGTACTAGAGCTATATTGCTTGGTGGAAGAATAACATTAATTATTATTGATTAAAAATAAAAGATTTAATGAACATTTGTCATTACAATTGTGTGTTACCATTTTATAAAAACAGTAACCCAGCGCTGCACTTTACAGTGATTTTAGAACAGCCAAATGATGCCTTTTACCTGTTCTTAAATCAGTGCACAGCCTCTTGTGGCTAACAGCTTAATTATCTATGAAGAACCCTTTCTCCGTTCTGTGCATCAACAAATGACAGTCTCAGACTCAGTCTTCTCTTTTCATACTGCGTCTTTTTTTCCTGTCAGATACTTGATAGGGTTCTTAATAGCAGATAGGTTTCCAAAACAGTGACCTGTATCTGCTGTCGTTGGTGGATTGTGTGCCTTGGAGGCTGATAGAGTCACATATAATTTTCTTTTTCATCCTCCTGAAAAGAAGAGACTGTGACCCACTCTCTATAATAGCGAGATGCCATTTTCTTGCAGAATGAAAAGGACTCATCTTGTGTTGTAGATGTGCATGCTATTGAGGTGTAGCAGTTTTTTGTTTGTGGGGGGGGTTAAAAAAACCCCAAATGAGACCTCATCCAACATGAGGAACAAAGCGACTCTATTTGAAGGAGGTTTGAGCAGCATTTTCTCTCACCACCCCACCAGGCTTAGCCTTTCTATCCAAGGCTGTCAAAAACTATTTCGGTCCCCAATAAACCAGGTCATCCTTCACCAGGACAAGGACTTTACAGATATGAAAGGAAAAATGCATGTGTTAAAAAAAACATGTGCTAACAAGGACTTCTATAAATACACACACATGATCACACCTTAGGAAAATTAGGTCAGGGTGGCTTGCCTGACCATGGCCATGCTGTTTAACATAGCTGGGATCAATCAACAGCAGTGATAGGCCTTGTATTGACCCTGGCAGTAATAAGGAGGCAATGTGCAACCATGCGTTAGGTGTCTCTGATTAGGGCTGTATGGAGGGAGACGGGCGACAAACAGACAGAATGCCAATAAAAAACCATCGCTTGTAAACACAGCACAGAGAAGATGAGGTCATACATCAATCTCAGATTCAATCTGGCACTCATTGTCCGAGGAGGAGCAGAGGTGACTATACGGGCCAGTGGTTTTATTTCAGTGGCATTCTGCGGTATACCGTAGCTAGCACTCTTGGTCAAACATCTGCACTCACATGTAGGCCTACTGATTCTGACTGTGTGCACGTGTGTGTATGTGTCTATATGTGTGTGTGTGTGTGCGTGTGTGTGCATAGTTTCTCAAAGTCTTGTGAAAGTCGAAGTGGAGCTGAGCATGGATGTGGCCTGGTTAGCTACTGTAACAGCAGCTAATATTAGAGCAGGGCAGAGGCAGGCAGATCTGTGCATGTGGCTTCAGGGAGCCTCTAACTGAAGGCCTACAGAGATGTGGCTCAGAAAGAGGAGAGAGATGCAGCCAGCCAGGAAGGAAACTAGGACAGCCCCTGGGTCACGCTGTGGGGTGCTGGAGAGAGGGGGGCGGGGTGGCTGGTGAGAGCGACGGTCAGAGAAAGAGGGGGAGATAATTTTGGAAAGCCACGGGGGATTGACATTATTGGGGAGAATCCTTCAATTCTACATTTCATTTGTTGGCCGACCCAACCCCCTTTTTCACCTGGCATGAACATGCATCCTGTGTGATCGGATTGTGTTCAAAAATCCAAATGTAAACGCACCGAAGACAGATTGAAGATCCGATCACCCAAACCGCCTCTGGAGATGGTCAGAGACCCATTTGGCCACATTAACAACAAAGTGTAAATGCAATGTGTATCCAGTCCACATGTAGCCACTATGTAATACTGAAGTAAACTTTTGTGTGCAGCTCCAATCCAGGAAGCATACTCAAACAGCCTGACCTCAAAAAATGGATTGTCAGGTTACTTGCGAATGGAGAAACAAGCAAGACGAGGTGCTAACTGTCAATTTCAAAGGATGTAAATGTTATGAGAGGAAGTGGTGTACACTGCAATCTTGTGAGGGGGAGAGAAATCCGACTTGGTGTTCCTGAAGGCCTCGTTAACAAGGTTTTCTGGTGGTGTGCAAAATCCCTTAAGCCAAGCTACATGTCAGAGAAAATCTTTTTATCATATTCAACCCGAGCAAATCAATGATTTTGACGTTTTTCATCATCCAGCTCCTGTGTGTGTGTGTGTGTGTGTGTGTGTGTGTGTGTGTGTAACCCTGTGTTCTCTCTCCCAGGGATACAACAGTCCAGACTCTGACCCTGCAGCCCTCGGTCCGAGATGGCATCATCGTGTACGAGGACTCACCACTGGTCAGTCAGCAACACACGCGCACACACACACACACACACACACACACACACACACACACACACATGCATGCACTTACACCTCCATTGAAGTAACTTTTACAGGATAGTTCTCCCTGGTTAATACCCTAATTAAACTTCTGTGAGAGGTGGAAGATGATGAGTAGTTTCCTAATTATATCTCTCATCATATATTTTATTATTTTGTTTTTGTATTGCTTCCTTTGTAAACTCTGCTTGTAGATTAGTCCTATATAAATAAATGTCATTCTTATTATTGAATAAGATTTGAGATAGAAATGGAGAAAAGAGAGAGAGAGAGAGAGAGAGAGAGCTCTCTGAGATGGCAGGGTGAGTCACTAATCACTAAATGAGTTTAACGATTAGTCTTTCTCTGGTTTTCTCTCTTGCTCTCTCTCTCTAACACACACACACACACACAAACAGAAATAAAAAGAGAATGTACCCCGAGTCATATAAAAACAGCTATATACAGGCCAGTTGTCTGGGGGATTTAGCTGAAGGTTTTAACGCTGGCCTGATTCTTCTTCTCTCTCTCTCTCTCTCTCTCTCTCTCTCTCTCTCTCTCTCTCTCTCTGAATGAAAGAGGAGGTGGAGGAGGAGAGATAAAAGACGGTGGCTATTCTCATTAGCCACCAGTCCTGGTCCTGTGGGTATTCATTATATTAACAGCTGGGCAGTGACATTTTGATCCCCAGAGACGAATGCTGCGTTTACACTGTGGCCTAATAAAAAGCCGCCACACCGGTCCGCATAGCAGGATGTCTGTCAACCGCAATGGTGAACTGTCTTCTCATTGATGATTTTGATAAACTCCCAGCTCAGTTACGATGTGAAGAAAGCAGGAATTTAGAGTGAAGAAATGATTAAGAACAGAAACAACAGCAACTAATACAAATAGACAGACTGATTTGTCATGTGTGTGTGTGTGTGTGTGTCCAGGTGAAGGCGGTGAAGATGGGCCACATATTGGTGATCGATGAGGCCGACAAAGCTCCTACCAACGTCACCTGCATTCTCAAAACCCTGGTGGAGAGCGGAGAGATGATTCTGGCTGACGGTCGCAGGATTGTTTCAGGTTCACACACTCTCACACACACAGAGGGTTTAACACAGTGACAGAGACATGTCCCAGATACAGCGTGAAGACAGAAGCAGGACCATTAAACGGACAAGTAGAAGATTGGATGTCCCCAAAGACAAACACATATAAAAAATCCGATGCAGGCCGCTGCAGGAGGCTTAGGATAAAAGCCTTTATGGACAGGTACCAGTAGATTTTGGACCACGTTGGACTGTAAACACATAGTTTTTCCACTTATTCCTACGTAATCAAACTAGTTGCAGACAGCTTCTCCATTCCTGAGAGGCTCTTCCTCCCCAGAGGAATGTAAACACACCCAGACAAACTTGGGTCTGCACCGATGGTATCGGGACAGTAGAGGTGTGTGTGCAAAACGAAAAATGAAAGAGAAGATAGAGACCAAAAAAGACAAAAGAATGGGGAAGAGTGGGAGTGCTTGTTGTGTGTGTGTGTGTGTGTGTGTGTGTGTGTGTGTGTGTGTGTGTGTGTGTGTGTGTGTGTCCATTGTTGGGCGTTTGTTCGTTTGTCCTGTCATACTAACTATGATCATGTCCATTCCTAAGATCTACGTAAGGCCAACGGAAGGCTGAACACCATAGTCATGCACCCAGACTTCAGGATGCTCGTCCTGGCTAACCGACCTGGCTTCCCCTTCCTGGGGAACGACTTTTTCGGAGCTCTAGGTACACACACACACACACGTACACACACACACACACACACGTGTACACACACACACACACACACACACACACACTTCCTGCTGCAGATGAGTACTGATCTTTTTATTAAATGACAAACTCTCGTCTTTGAGAAGCAAGTAGCTCAAAGATTAATTGGGAAAGGAAATTGGGATTGAGATGTTTGCTATCTGATGATCTGATCTAATTGTTTTCACTCCTACGGTATCTTGGAAAATAACTTTGCATTTGGATTTCCCGAAAACCTTGAATATTGTCTTTTATTCATTGGTTTACAAAGGACCAAAGATGGTCTTTGATCGAAGCCCTTGGGAAATAAAATCCAAGTTTGTTACGTTTGATTTTATCTTGATTTAGCCACTCTAGGTTGACAGAACACACTTTTTTCATCAACGCTGCACTTAAGCTTCATTCATTTTTGGGCTGCCCACCACAATCTTGTACTGTTACCCATTCACAGGGATTCAAACCTGTGACCTTCCGGGCCCTGCTCCTCTACCCTTAAGGTTACCACTATTAACCATAAGTAGATGCAAGGGTCCCCAAACTTTTCATGTCAAGGATCCCAAATAAATTCGCTTTAGACCCCAGACTCTCATTTGATGAAGATTTTTGTCTCTCTGTACTGTAGGCAGGGAGCTAACAGAGTGAAACAAGAGTGACACATCTTATTATAAAGGCCATTTTACATATTCTGTCATTGTACGAGCCTCTAATGAATTATATAGTAGTGAAATCCCTATCCCTCATTTTGCCAAGGACCCTCTACAAGGACCCCAGTTTGGAAACCACTGATCCAACAGTTAGGGAAACAAACTTATGACTGCAGTGTCACCAGTTCAACCTCCAACTAGGAAAATCTGTCCAGGGAAAATGAGTAAGACATGCTCTCTCCTCCCTCAACAACTACATTCAGGAAGCCCTTGAGCAAGGCAGTTAACCTCCAATCGATCCATCAGAGCTACTCAGTGGCCAACAGTAGAAGACTTTGGTTGTACTAAGCGGTGCCCAATTGTGAATGTGTAGCAGAGGGCTGCTGAAAAAGATCATAAAGGTACGTTCACACTATTCCACATTTTTCAAACTGCCAGCACCTTTTTTACACCAAAGGCGGTAGGAGAGGCTTTGTAAAGGTGCTGCGCCTGGCATTTTTTTAGGCAGAGCAGAGCGCTTTCTAAAGTTCAAGAGAACAGTTCAACTTTTTAGGGGAGTGCACATGACATGGACTGCTTCTGTACGCCAGCTAATCACAAAATAGAAGAGGCAGCTAAGTAGGCAGCTGACAGCTTAAAACAACAACAACCAGAGTGAAAATGGAGGAAGTAGCAGCAGAAAAGTTAGTCGTAGTTGTTACAGTGATAATGAAGAATCAGCATGGAGCGCATTGGCTGTGTTGTGGAGTTTCTGCTAAGTGTTTGAAAGTTGGACACAAGTACTGTTTGCTGATAACGGCATCTGGAAAACAAAGTGCACGTCAAGTGACCTGCTTTTTCAGATTATCTGCACATAATGTGGCTGAGGCAGCGATTTTCCTACAAACAAGCCGAATAGTGTGACCCACAATAAGAGCTCAGCAAATCTACAAAATAAAAATAAATAAAGCTACAAAAAAAAGTAGACGTATGACCGGTTGACGTCCTCCGAACAGGCGACATCTTCAGCTGCCATGCGGTGGACAACCCCAAGCCCCAGGCGGAGCTGGCCATGCTGAAGCAGTACGGCCCCGACGTCCCGGACGCCACCCTCCAGAAGCTGGTGGCCGCCTTCGGAGAGCTGAGGTCCATGGCCGACCAGGGCACCATCACCTACCCCTACTCCACCCGAGAGGTGGTCAACATCGTCAAACACCTCCAGGTGACGAGACGCACACAGGCGCACAAACATACACATACGTACCCATGCAACACACAAACACCTCTGTTCCTTGTTTTATTTTTTTTATTTCATCTCAGACTATTTTTTTTTTTAATCTATTATTCATAAAGACTTGACCTTAAAAACTTGCACTGCTAGATGGATGCTTGGTAGCAGCTTGGATAATGCATGAGGGTTCCCTCGCAACACTGCTGTCACAGAGAGGGAAGACCGTGTCCCGGCCTCACCCCAGACTGACTGGACCACACAAACGCACACACACACACACACACACACACACAAACACACACACAGGCCATCATCCATAAATCCCATAAATCTCAAACATATACATACACAGCCACGCAACAATGGACGTATACAAGCCAGTTGTCTGGAGGCTTTAGCTGAAGGTTTGCCCACTGGCCTGGTTCTCTTTCTCTCTTTATCTCTGTCCTCTTTCTCTTGTACTCTGTTTTTTCTAAGTCTTCTTTTCTGGCAGCCTGAATGAATTGAAAGGCGTGGGAGTAAAAGGGAGAGGCCAGGAGAAACGGTGAACACTGAAAGAGAGAGAGACAGCATGGGCAGGGGAGAAAGAATGAATTTGGGGAGGGGGAAGATAGAAATAGAAAGACAGAAAAAGCTGTCATAACAGATCATGTGTGATGCTGTCAACAAAGTTCTCGCTGTATCTCCTCTGTGTCAAAGTACCCCCACCCTCGCCGTCTGCCCTCCCTCCAATGTTTCACTGCTGCGCCCCCTTCCTTCTACACACCATCTCTTCATCCACCCATGTAAGCATCCATCCCTCCATCTCCCTCAGCATGCTGGATCTACAGCTCTGTATCGCGCACACATCCATCCAACAGAGTGAATGACTGTTAGAAAAAATCAGGTTTTACCTCCATGCCCTTGGACGATTGGCACAGTCGAAGCAACACATTTTGACTCTGATAAAGACACATAAGTCTAAATGTTAGTGAGTCAAAATGATCATCTGCAGTGACTGACTCGATGATGATCCTTGTACTCCGATGGCTTGCCTTGGGTTAAGCTTATTTGAAGGTATCCCAGAGAGAACACATTTGGTGAGCAATGTTTTTTTTTTGTTTAGTTAGTGTAGTTTCACAGTGATAAAACATAGATGTGAAGTGATAAAAAAAAAACACAAAAATGCAATGATAAGAAAAGTAGAAGAGAAAAAATGACATTTTATGCTGGTGACAAAGTAATCTAAGGACCTCAAAACATCTTGTCTGAAAATACATTGTTCCTCCTTTAGTCGATTAGTTGATTCTTTAGTCAATAAATCAAGAGGCCATTGTGCACATGTTTTCCAGTATATTTTTTTGCTCTGTTTGAAGGTGTTGCCATTCTAATCTAGTTGTTTGCGCAATGAGCAGCTTCTCCACTCATGTCATCCATCCCCAGCCATCTAGGAACAGTGTGGTCCAATAGGGCAGAGTACATACTGTCCACTGTCCATACACTGTGTTTACATAGACCCTGTTCACCCCCCTCCCCTCCTCTCCCCTCCCCTCCCCTCCTCTTCCCTCCCCTCCTCTTCCCTCCTCTCATCTATAGGCTGCTATTTATACTTGCCCTGCCATTAATCACCAGGGAAGGGAAGACAGGGGACATTCTGTGTGGACAGGGGTGTGTGTGTGTGTGTGTGTGTGCGCGTGTGTGCGTGTGTACACATGCACCAGTGTACATGTGTGTGTCTATATTGTGTACGCATTTAATGATCATTGTAGTTGCATGCTTTTATCTCCATGTGCTCCGAGGTCATTAGAAATGTAGAGCACATAGCATTTACCCCTGAGAGAGAGAGAGAAAGAGAGGGGGAGAGAGAGAGCGAGAGAGAGAGAAGACAGTGAAAGACCAAAAGAGCAGGGCTCAGAGAAGAGGGAAAGAGGGATTTGAGCCCGTACCGGATCAATAATTCAATGCGCAGGGACAAACCTGTATGTTAGATTTCCCCACTGGCCTCCCTGCTCTGTCATCAATCACCGCCTACTATCGACGGCTGCTAGAGCGGGACAGATACAGGCTCATTTAGTCGGAATCTAAATTGCTGCTTGGGAATAAGCAACGCTTTCTTTCTTTTTTTTTTTGAGGCCGTAGCCAATGTAGACCATAATTATCATTTCACGTTTGGACACAAGCGCAGTTTTGTGGTCACAGGGAACACAGATCAATACAGTCAATTCACCCAGTGCTCTTTACATTAGATCTGTGTTTTAGCTTAAAGCAGTTGGGATGTTGCCGTTATTGATTATGTAATAATATATATGCCTAATAGTGTAATGTATAGGCCTTAAAGTGCCCAAGTGATCAGGGCTGTTAAGTAATGATAAGGCCTGTGGCTTTTAAATACACATACAATACACATGTTCAAATACAATCTCTACCAGGGTGATTAGCTACATTAAGGCTATAATGCTGTTGGAGTGATATGACCTGAAACTGTTGTCAACCACTTAAAACGTCATATAGCATATCTTATCTCTGTATCTGTATGTAGAGCATTATCTAGAGCAGTGTGTCCCAGTGTACTGTGGGAGAAAGTATTTTTCACTGGTCTTCCTCAACTGTGTGTGTTGGAAGCAAAGGATTGATTGATTGATCTATATCTGTATCAGTGAGAGTCCCTTTTTATGTCTTTAGCTAGGTTTCCATCCAAGTTTTTTATTTTTTTTCAGATTATGATGTATCAAATTCGAATTTGAGGTGGAAAATGTTTTTGTTGATAAAGACAATTTAAATGATGTGATAAGTAGTAATGGTAATACATTTGTTGAATAAATAAAGATGTAGGCTTAGCATGATCGGCTTGATGATTGGTTTAGTGTTATCGCACAACAGTTGAAAAGCAGTTTTGGATATTCTGAAATGACTGTGAAATAACTGTCCATTGCAAACTCCCAGAAATATCATACCCACTGTCTCTCCCATGTGTAAAGTGTCCATCATGGTTGTATGGCTTGTATGGCTATTAGTTGCATTAGTGCATTTGAATATTGCTGAGTGCATTTCTATGTTTCAGTCAGAAACACTTACATCAAAGGAGATTGGACCATTTATAGCAACAAAAGGTTATACAGTTGTATTTGGCAGAAAAGACTTTGCTCTTTAGGATGCTGCCCAAATGAATCCAAGCAGCATGCGAGAGATTCTGCGGGGAGCACAATAAAAAACCCAGACACATATGCCTGAGATATGGAATATACATAATGCACAAGGCAAGAGATGCCATCGCAAGTATGGTTAATAAGAACCCAGAACAGAGGGAGGCTGGGGTGGTGGAGGGAGAAAGCAGCACCACCAGTAACAGCAGTGTGTCGCCAAAGGCCGCCTCTTTGACTTGTTTGAATGTGATTGGTGATACTGATCAGCTGATGGCGTGCACGACTTCAGTGTTCTCCCTGAATTAACGTGATGCTCCATTTTCGTCTCCAGATGGCATGAAATATGGCCAACATTAGCTGACACTAAAGAACAATAGCATCTTGCCCAATACTAATCGATTCATGAACGTCTCTTTCTCTTTTTCTTGTGGGTGTGTTGTTTTGACATTCAGGAAGCCTTTTTGTTCGCTTCAACCCAACTGTTGGAAACACATCTAATTTGATTTTATTTTCATTTTCTTCAAACTTCAGTAGTTTGCGTAAAATTTGCTTGCCGGTTGGATGGAAATTGCCTCTACTTCTGCATCTCTCTCGCAGTCTTTCTCTCTGCTTCTCTGTTCTCCCTCTCACCTACTCACCAGCCTTCTATCTCAGCATCACCATAGTTACAATGCAGCATCTTCATCTTCATAGCCCATATCCCCCCCCCTCACACACAGATAAAGACAAAGAGCCTTAGAGAATGACAGCAGGCTGACCTTTGCACCCAGTGCTGTGGTCAGGGTCTAGGAATGAGTTACCTTCCAGATTGCATGTGTTATTCCAGACTAACTGTCCCTGTATTGACCCCATGTTGTGGAACTGTAAATCTTATTCACTTTCTCTCCTTCTCTGACCCCTTTCACTCCCTGTTCCTTCACTCTCTCTCCTCCCTCTCCTCCCTCACTTTTTCTTTCTTACGCCCTCCCCTACCCGTTCTCCTATCCCTTTTTCCTTCGCTCCTTCACCCCTTCATCCTTCCCTCTGACACTCTCCTCCCTTCCCCTTCCAATTCCTCCTTTACTCTTCTTGCTCCCTCCCTCTCTTCCTCCCTGTCTTTCCTCACTCCTCCATCCTCTTTCCCCTCCCTCTTCCCTGGTTCGCTTCTTTCTTTCCTCCTCCCTCCCTCTCCTCCCTTTCTCTCCCTCCTTCCATCTTTCCCTCCCAACCTCTCCTCCTTCTCTCTTCCATCCCTCCCTCCCTACCCTCCCTCCCTCCCTCCCTCACTTCCTCCCCTCCCTCACTCCCTCCTTCTTTCCTCTTGCTTCCTCCATCCGTCTTGCTCCTCTCTCCATCCTCTCTTCTCTTCCCTTTCTCCCATCTCTCTCCTTCCTCTCTCCCTCCTTACCTCCATCGCTCCCTCCCTTGTTCCATCCCTCTCTCTCTTCACTCCCCCTTCCCTCCCTAACTGCCCGTCTTCTCCCCTCCCTCCCTCCTCCCTCCCTCCCTCTCCTCCTCCGCCTCTCTTCCCAACAGAAATTCCCTGACGAGGGTTTGGCCAACGTGGTGCGAAACGTCTTTGACTTCGACTCGTACAACAAGGACATGCGGGAGGTCCTGATCGAAGCGCTGCACAAGCACGGGATTCCCATCGGAGCCAAGCCCAGCTCCGTCAACCTGGCCAAGGAGTAAGGCATCAGGACGCCAGAGGCTGGGATGACACGCACACACACACACACACACACACACTAGAACAACACACTACGGGCCCACACAGGCACTTACAGTACCTGACTTACACACACACATACACCACTCACTACACTCCCGTCCCATGTCAGAATCTCTGATAGTGACAGAGACCAGTCAGTATGGTTTAGGGTTAGAGTGACGGATCGTAGATGACATGGGCATTACTGGCTCAGCTGCCTGGCTGTGCGATGTACCTCACTAGAGAGAAGATGCTACAGAGCCTCCCCAGCAGGTCACCACTACTAGACAAGGGTCAAATCACTACTGAAATGGAGTTCCCAGGATACTTTTGATTGATTTTGTCTCAGATACAGGAGCCACCAAGATTGCCCAGGATGTGCAAATCCTGCGTGTTTTGAACTGCAGTCAGGCAGAACCAATCACTCAAAATAATCGAAAGGATTTCAGTCAATGATTGGCCAAACCTTTCAATGATGTAAGGTTTAGTCGTCGCTCCCCGTAGTGCTAGTTGTTGAATGCGATGAGGTGTACTAGGACGCCATCAAGAGCCTGGTCTATTATTCAAATATACCTTGCTCTATTGACCATTTGTAATGCCTTTAGAGGATAAATACTCACAGTAACTTGACATGTCTCACCTGCCAGACTTCAATCAGTGATTATAGCATATTTGTAACATTAAACTTGGATTAACTTGGATGAAATCCTTGAAATTGGATAATGTTGTTTTAGCCCTTGGGCTGAATTCCCTGGATTCAACTTTGAGGCTTCCATGAAGTTTCCTCACTGCTTGCTGAAGAAGTGTTAACTTAATGTCTGTCTAGATCATTCAGATTACATTACCTCACCTTCTTTTTCCACAAGGGAAAGGTAAGGTCTAATATACATAATTTCATTATGTGTAGCTTTGTCTCTTAAATAAAGGAAAATATTTGTTTCTTCTGTCTCCTGTGGTTTTATTCTGACTTGTCACATTCATAAATTCAGTTTCCTATATCCCTCAAGTGGAATGATCTTGAGAACAAAGCAGGGAAGAAACAAGTATTTTCCTTGAACGGTTATGTATCTAATTCTGTATATTATGTGTTCCATATTATAGTTCTGTGTCAGTGAATTTTTACATTGGCTGTATCCCTGGGATCCATAATTTAGTGATTTGATACCCATCTTGAACAGTTTAGATATGGACTAGTTGTTTTACCCACAACATCTTGTATGCATAAAAGCAAATACTTGCACTCTTGATTTCCAAATTTGGACATGGAAAAAACTAGAAACAGTTTGTCTCATGTGTTGAGCTTTTCCATTCATAGAAATATTTATGGTCAGAGGACTGTCCAACCTCCAACCCTTCTTCCCGCCTGAGAGTTTCTGTGTATTGTGGTTGTGTCGCATCTCTCACCCCACCTGCAACCAATAAGGCTGTGGCCAGAACCCAGCTATGATTCATGGGAAGAGTGTCCAGTAAACATCTGGCCAGACACAACAAGCCGAGTAGGGAGTCACACACATACATGCATACACACACACACACTCTTATCCCACATATATGGGCCCTACCCACTCTAGAGACAGTGGGTTCAATTTTAATCCTTTGTTTGCAAGTAATCCCACACAGAGCTGAACACAGCTTCCATCTGAGACCATTTTGTGGTGGTTGTTACTGAGCCCTTTCTAGGCAGAATTCATTTGAATTCAATTGGGGATGCAAAATGGTGTTAGTGAAAGCAACCCATTAATTCCCAAAATGGAAACAACAGGATTTGTGCCAAGTTGCTCTGTCAAGAACACTATTTGCACACAAAAATACATGCCTTTCCTTCTCATCGCTCCTCAACTTACCTCATACCTCATACGTTTAAGACTCTCATTCAAGTAATAGTGGCTCCTTTATTCAGGACGCACCAGTTAATGTCGTCACCATGTGACCTTTAACCTCTAGGTTGCCCCTGCCAGAGGTCAGAATGTCGGGGTACTGGACCACCAACCAGGGGGGCAACGCTCGCCGCAAACTGCTCTGTCCCACTGAGACACACCCTATAGACATCAAGGTAATCACATACCCTCCCTCATATCCCTCCCATGTGGTGGAAAGGCTCTGAAACAGCACTTCAAACCAGTTTTAGGTGTCGGCAGGTACAGGTGGCCTCTTCTGCTGTTTCAGTAGTTGGGGAAACACTGTTTTACGTAAGCAAACAGCCTTTTTTTTCTGAGTCAAACTGAATTAGACTCAGTGACTAAAGGTACCACACAGAGGCTCAACCATAGACATCAAAGACCAGCGTGGTGTGCATACTTTTCGTGTGTGTGTGTGTGTGTGAGAGTAACAGTGTGTCCTGCGTTCCCAGGGCCCGGTGTTCCTGCGTGTTCAGGGCTATCCTTGCAACAGACAGGAAAGCAGGGCTTTGAGCTTCAGCGAAGAGAAAGCCCACTGGCAGATTCCCATGAACGAAGTCAACATCATCTGTGACGTCACCACCAAAGACGGTACAAACACACCAAATACACACACACACACTACCGACACTGTCATGCAATAGCTTGATGTGGGTCTCAGGTTTTGTAGAGTCCTTTGGGGGGATATTAAAGGATTGAATGGATGAGTTAAGAAAGGAAGAAAGGGACATTGGAGGAATACTAATGATATTTAAAGACATTTTACTCAAATTGCAGTCTATCACAGTTCATACATAACCATCATAGTCAGGATTTATACAGTGATACCTTAGCAGATTCACCTACTCTAATCGGATACAGACAGACATTCCTCTCATTGACAATCCAACATTACCAATATGCTTGTCTTGCAGATGTGCTGTACGTGGCGACGTGCAACCCGGTGTCCCTGTACGCCATGAAGGAGCGCGGGGAGACCATCCACTGCATGGAGCTGTACGATGTCTTCCCCCGGACCATCAGCGGCGTCTGGCAGCCCTTCGTCACCATCGCCGCCCTGGGAAGCCCCCTGGATGGACAGGTGGTGCTGCACGAGGAGCAGGTGGGCATAGACACACACACACACAGATGCAATACACAGATACAGCCTTGTACTACACTATGAACACACTAATTCGATTCGTTTAGATTAGATGAAACTTTAATGATCCCCATGGGGAAATTGGCTTGTCACAGCAGCAGAGAATAAGATACAGATAAGATTAAGGCAATAGAGAGTACTGAAGATAAAGCAAGTAATCACACCTACCGAACGTACTAACAGAAAATAATACAGCAAATAAATAAAGGGTTGCAGCTCGATTGTTGAGGTGGGTGTGCTAGTCTGCATCACCACCTTTTCACATGGGAAAACAAATATACAGAATATACAGATGTGTAGATAAACAGTGTAGCTATTCACATAAAAGTGAATGTGACCATGAAATATGAATGATGTGGATAAAAAGTGTAGAATTAGTACGTACGCACACCACATAGATGCAGCGTTGTACTATTACATAAACATGCTGATATGGAAATAAGTGCAGTCTGAATACACATAAACACACTTGTACACACACACAAACACACTGTGAGTATCAGTGCTCAGAAAGGAATTAAAGTCGATTTCCAAAAGTTGTTTCATGTCCTCTGATGTCCTCTTTCACTGACTATATGATAATGTGGCACTTACACAACACTGGCATTTCCAAATTTTCTGAGGACAACCACAGACTCTTAACAAATTCAGCATGCAAATAGCTGTGCACAAATCTGGGAGCGTGTGTGTGTGAGTGCGTGTGCTCGCTCGTGTTGACATGGTCGGTGGTTGGTGGTTGTTCCCCGCTGCATTTCTCTTACCTCATAGGACCCCGGCTTATGACAGGAGAGTAAGACAAGAACAATGCATGCTAGCTATTTGTCCGAGCAGAACAGTTCTACAGCTGGTGCATATTAGGCAAGAGGAGGACTTCTAAAAATACCGTTGTGATGGATCATATTGCGTCTGTCTAAAAATGAAGAGGTCCAGACATCATAAAGTTCGTTCACAGGTCACTGCTCTTCCAGGGAAATTAAACCAACACACACACACAGTCAGTCACACACACACACACACACACATTGTCACACACTCACTCACACTCATGCACTTGCACACACACACACTCTCTCACACTCTCATGCAAACATACACAAACATATGCACATGCACACAGACGGACATGCACGCACAAACTCAAACACACAAACACAGAGACATCACACTCACACAAAGCCTGAATCAAACACACCACCCCGTCAGAAGACACACACACAAACACACACACTCCGAGGCCAGTATATGTTTAGAGTCAGGGAGTGAGGCTTGCCTTCTATGAATAGCTCAGCCAGTATACAGTAGAGCAGAGTGTATGTCAGGGATGGGAGGCCATAAGGAAACCATTAGTCCAGAGCAGGGGGGCCGGGGCCCGAAGCCAGCTCCCCCGTGGCTCCCCCTCATAAAACTCAATTGAAGATGAAGCCTAGTGCGTCATGAATGAAAGCCTTGGCACAGCCCACCCAACACACACACAGTATACACACATGCAGATATCCTACTGCTCATCTGATATGAATGAAACAAGCACACACACAGAGAAACACACACACACACACACACACACACACACACACACAGACAGTTGTTACACAACAGAATAGTGAATCAGCTCGGGGTGTAGTGAAGGTTAACAGAGAGACTGTTTACAAGTTTGAGTTAGCAGGACATCGGCAGTCAGATCGACAGAGTAAGAGCTGGAGTGGAGCGCCCTCTGTTGGCTGTAGTGGAAACCTACAAAATAACCCAAGAATCACTCTCTGTCTAACCATGGTGTGACACCCGCTATGTCTTAGTCTAAATGAGTCCAGATTTAGTCTGTTTAGTTTAGTCTAGTTTTGTAGATTTTTTATTATCATAATGGAGAGCAAAGATCAAGCAAAACTTGGCAGAAATCTATTTGGAAGCGCATAAAAGTAATCACATCAGGGCAGCATTCAGGACCAATGTTCCATCTATCATCATGATGATAGATGGAACAATCATTTATCACATTGACCTCATCAGCAATTGCTCCACTGTGTCCCTAGAAATTTTGCCATATCATAGGGTCTAGTGAATTACAACACTAAACATGATAATCAACATACATATACATTTTCTGGGGGCTTAAGCAAAGGTTTTGTTCTGATTACACCTCCACTGTAATTTCCATTTCTCTCTCTCTCTCTCTCTCTCTCTCTCTCTCTCTCTCTCTCTTCCTCTCCCTCTCCCTCTCCCTCTCCCTCTCTCTCTCTCTCTTTCTCTCCCTCTCTCTCTGCCAGAGTAACACAGTGCTCCATGTAGACGTGGTAACAGGTGCCGTCCGGAGGCTCATGTTGTCTCCTGACAGTGATCAGTCCTCCACTAGAGCCTCCAATTGGTGGAGCAGCAAGGAGCAACAGGTCAGAGGTCGCAGTGTTTCCATGTTACAGACAACAGAAATCTAAACTGGCCTGTGGCTCTCAGATGCTTAGGAGTCATCTTCAATGTCAATTGAATTAACACAAAAAACATTCAATTAACCATTTGTTGTTTGTGTCCATGTGTATGTATCATACAAAGACTAGTTGCAAATGTTACCCCTTTCTGTTTTTTGGAGGTGAATTAGACTGGATCATAGTTTTTATAATTTTAATGTTTTTCAAGGTGGGGGGGGGGGGGGGGGGGGGGGGGGGTCATCACTGAATGAATAGCCCCAAAACACCATTTGAAGTTAATCTGTACTGTATATTGTTTGTTGTTTCCAGGGAAGCCATAAAATGTGCCGTGATTTTGCCCACAAAAACTGGCTCCTCTTCTACAAGGAGGATGGGTAAGCTACTGTAAACTACACCATAAACAACACTGTAGTTGTTATACAAAACAATTTGATCTCAGTCCATCCGTTCATCTGTGTGTCTGTGTGTGTAACCATAGCAACCACCTGGAGGTGCTGGATGTGCTGGAGGGCCGGGTTCACTCCATCTCCCTGCCCATCAACCTGAAGGCCGTCTTCCTGGTGGCAGAGGACCGCTGGCTGCTGCTGGAGAGCAACACCAACAAGTAACCGACAGATCTCAAATCTCTCCTGTGCTTTCAGACTTAAAGATCAGCTATCCTTCATTAACGATTATATATGGAGGATGTCCGCTGTAACCAGGTGTGTTTGTTTTGCTGACCAGGAAGTACCTGCTGACCAAGCCCATGCACATGGGAGCTGAGGACTCCGGAGTGTGTCAGCTCCACACCATCAGTGAGGACTCAGTCAGCTCTGGCCATGGAGCCAGCTCAGGTATACATAATGTTAATGATAATAATAACCTTTATTTGTAGAGCGCTTATCAAAACAGTTATAAAGTGCTTTGCAAGATTAAAAAAAAAAAAAAAAGAATAAATTAGGGCTTTAGTGATTAGCACTGTCACAGCAAGAAGGACCCAGGTTCGATTCCTGGCCCCAGCCCATTCATTTGCGTGGGTTTCCTCATTCCTCACTAGTCCAAAGACATGCAAGTCAGTTGGATTTGCCATAGGTGTGAATGTGTTATTGTCTGTATATCGGTTAACCCTGGGATGGACTGGCAAAAGGGGGTTCCCTGCCTTCTGTCCAATGCATGCTGGGATAGGCTCCAGCTTCCCTGAGACCCTGAATAGGAATAAGTGCGTAAATGAATGAATGAATTAATAAATTACTTCAGGACAAATGTGCAGAATAATTAAAACAAGAATAACAACAAAATAACACACCATTGCTCAATCAAAAGCAAGCCTAAAAATGTTAATTTTAAAGGTGTTTTAAAGGAGGACATTGAGTTGGCTAGCCTGATCTTGTCACACTGAAGATATATACGCTGTAGCACTCATACTACACCAGTGTTGGGGAAAGTTACTTTTGAAACAAACTAGTTACTATACTTCGTTACTTTCCCTAGTATCTAGTTACTGTAGTAAGTCTTTATTAAAAGTAACTCTCGCAGTTTCAAGTTACCCATTTAAAAACATGCCTTTAAAATATGTCTTCTGTTGATGTTCTTACTCATATTGTATAGAAATCACCACTGAATGCACAATCTGTTATCTAAAGAAAACATCAACCTCTGAAAGGCAAGGTATCTTTCACTTATTTGCGTACCACTGATATACAGTGAACTAGTAAGATCACAGAGGAAGCTTTAACATCATGTCTGATCTCAAAATGAACAGCAGATAGCGCTCACCACACATTGGCAAGTGCTTTCAATTCCCCAATGCACAGCGTACAGGTAACAATAATGTTCTTACCGTTTTCTTCGATCATTACAAGGTAATGTGAATATTTCCAAGTTGGGAAGTTTATTGTTGTGTCCATTCTGAAAGCAGGTCGCAGCTTAAAAACCTCCACCACACGCCAAGGGTTAGAGGGGTACCACAGCCTGCTGTATAGTCTGCTTTTAATAATGTCATGTAGTGCAATGCTTTAGTATATTTTTCTTTAATTTCCACTAAGTTGAAAGTAACGAAATGCAACTTTGAGAAAGTAACTACTAACTGATTACATACATTGAAAAACTAGTGTAATAAGATACTTATTGAGTATTCCCAACACTGCACGACACACGGTATTTTGGATTTTTTTGTCCATATTTGGAGAATCGTATTATTGCTGATAATGTACATAATGTACCATATTGCTTCCTATATCTTGAAGTGAACTTCTATGTTTTATTAAGCCTGCATCCCAGGACATTGAACTTACCAAGCTGAAGCTAGTTCTGCAGCATACAGGACATTTAGGGTGAACATCCGGCAGTTGAAAACAAAGGTTAACCAAGCTTTTATGTTCCTGCCATCCTGCTGCTGTGCAGGAGTCACTGCAGACATGATGTCAACCCCATTACCACGACCAGGCAGACAGACAGACACACAGACAGATAGACTGGTGCCCTCAGCCAACAGTATGTGTACCTTGACAAGACATGTGGCCTTATCTAATCCGTCCACTGGACTCAAAGTCAAACCAAAACCATAAAGTGAACCAAGCGCGTCTCAGCCGATATTAAACTTTCATACCCACTCCATTTCATAATTAGCGAGAGCAGAATGTGAAGTCATGAGTAATGCCCAGCGAGCTAGACTGAATTAGTGCATGAGGATCATAACTCAGTGTAATAACTCAATGGACCTCTGATTATCTAATTGGGAGCAGTGAACTCCGCTGCAATCTAAGGAAGAATTATGTGTTCCTGAGAGGCTCGCTGCAGTGAGCTTATTGATATGGCAGACACTCTGCCTGGCTGTCTGCTTCACTCTCTTAATCACATGGAGTGGGCCATTACCCCACTCTTCAGCTCTCCACACAAGTGTGATGTCTGGAACATTTGTGGGAAGTTGTTAATGGTGGGGTTTATTTTTTTCGTTTGGTTTTGTTTTTAACTTTCATTCTCTCATCTCCTACCATCTCTCTCTCTCCCATCATGCCCTGTTCTGCCCCCTCTCCCCTAACCCCTGTACCCCAGGTGAGTCGTGTGTACCCCAGATGCTGTCATGTGACCAGCTCCCCAATGAGAACCTGAGCGCTGCTCTGGACCAGAAGATCGTCTCGCCTAACCGCCTGCTGGCCGACACCGGCTCCTACGCACAGGTCATCGTAGGCTTCCCAGACCTCATGGTGAGAGTATAGCAGATGATGAGACGATGTGAGAGCAGGATAATGTTTGGTAGAGCTAAAGCATCTTGATCATTTGAACTGATTTTAGAATATTAAAGTTGCACTAGACAAAATTGTATGTAAAACTACACCCATCTTATCAGCTGAAATCACAAATTAGGGCATAGAATTAGGGCAACATAGAAGAGCATCCCATCTCCCCTACTTGAGACCCAATATGTTTGCCCTGTTTGCCTAAATTAATTTCAGTTGTCAGATATAGTTATTGGTGGGAAAGCCTTTCAGCGCATAGGAAGTGAGATATTTACGTCCAAAGAGTAGTACCCAGTTTACTGACATCATGTTACATGATTTCTGGGTAATTCAAAGAGTTATCGCCCAGTGCTACTTGGAGACACCAAGTTGTGAAGTTGTCTAGTGCAGCTTTAAGGAAGCTACACCTTGGTTGATGGCAGCATGGTGGTTCAGTGATTAGCACTGTTGCCTCACAGCAAGAAGGACCCAGGTTTGATCCCCAGTCAAAGCCCTTTCTTCATAGAGTTTGGGTGCTCCAGTTTACTCCCATATACTAAAGACATACAAGTCAGGTTGTTTCAGTTGGCCATAGATATGTGAGGGTCTGTCTTTATGTCTGGATCTGGATTAGCCCTGCAATGGACTGGCGACCTGTCGAGGGTGAGAGAAAATGAATGAATTCATGACTCCTTGGCTGAATGAGGTTTTCTGGAGTGGGTGCTAGAGCTGGGCTGACGGAAATGCCTGCACATACTTCTAGCCTATACAGCTGTGGTCTTAGGTCAGCAGTAATATTTTCCTCTTAATCTTCTTTTCTTCTTCTTTTTAATCTTCTTCTTTTCCTGCCCAGTCCCCTAATGAGGTGTACACCTTCAAGAGGCCCGTTGACCTATCAGAGATGAAGGGTGGCGATGGTGGCAGTCAGTTCTTCAGAGGCGGGCTTCGCTCCAGTGCAGCCAAACGGACAAACTGTGTCAGTCTGCTCTCGGCCAATCAGGTGGTCCGAGCCCTCCCGCCCAATCAGGTGCCGCTGAAGGAAGTCTACCCTAAAGGTCAGAATTCAAATCACTCATGAGGTCATAAGTAGAAGTACTGTATTTGTTTACAAAACATGACAAATCCATATATTTTTTCACTTGTGTGTGTACATTGTGAAACCACACATGCATGCATTCAACGTATTTGACTAGGCCTGCTGTAAAGGCTTGTTTTCCTGTCTGTCACCCAGATGTCACACCTCCAATGGCAGCGGCTTACCTGGAGGTGACAGACCTGAACTCTAAGAGGCTCAAATATATTCCTGTCCCAAGGTAAACACAGCATACCTGTCTCTCACGCCACAATCTGTTGAATACAAGAACTGAAATTGGTGGAACTTTGTTGTTGAAGCAGGCTCTAGCACCAGCTAGTGGTCAGAGACAGCACTGCACTGAAGGCAATTTAATACTACTACTGATTTGTCTTTCATATGATTTACTATTATATTTTCTTACTGGTCTAATTATTTTTAAGTATCATGCTTGGTTTCAATTAATTCTAATGTAACTCCAAACAGTGAAGCGTGTATAATTGATCCTTGACTCTGATCACATAGTTTGCACTAAATACCTAATTAAATAGTCCGAACGAAGTCAAATTCATCTGCATGCATTTGTAGTTAAATCAAGTGACAATGTAGATGTGCCCTTTTGATGACTTCTCTTGACTTTCTCCATTCTTCTGATTGGCAGATCAATGACCGTGTCGCCCTACACAAGCTGGTTGTCCAAGGTGTCAGACTCTGACGTTCTATTGGCTGGTCTGGGTTCTGGGGGTGCGGTCACAGTGGATATGGGCGGGTACGTCCGGCTGTGGGAGACGGGACTGGACAACCTGCAGCGGTCGCTGATGGAATGGAGGAATATGATTGGGTCAGAGGATGGCAGGCCTATACAGGTAATTTCACAACATCAGTGAAAATTCTCTTGGCACTGTAGCTTGTTTGTCTTTTAGTCTAAAATGGGTCATGTGCATAATTCAGATGGAGAAACATCACTCCAGGATGCCCCAATGCATATTACAAAGCAGTAAAGCACAAGGAGGCTAATTTTTGTGGAAACACAAAGCTTGCAGCCTGCAGTTTCTGTCAAGACCACTGAGTGGCAGTGCTGTTTCAGAAATAATCACTGTGAGCAGAGCTTCAACTGGACTTCACAAAGCTTGTGTGTCCTGGTCTGTTGGAAGCCAGGTCATAAATTTTGGGGTCGGAAACATCCCATTAGCATAAAATATGGAATGTTTTTTTCACAACCATGGTGGGTGTTGGTGAATGGAGGGTCTTTGTGGTGATGATGTAATAGGTTTGACCTTGGCTAGGGGTCAGTACATTTAGACCAGCACACTGGGTGCTGGGTTCAGGGGACTGAAATAGACAGCATTGTTAAGGCACCCACACACGCAACACAGAGAGAGGAGCTCTGTAGGTAATGCATGCCTTCCTCATATAGGGCGCATTGTTTAGGGATCTGTAGCTTCTGCATGGGGCAGTTAGAGGGGAGATTGAGAGAAGTTTTGAAATGGGCTGAAACGTCATAGAGAATAATCATAGAGAGTAATCATAGATCAATGGTGCTTCTCAACCAGGGCATCGCGAGATGATTTATGGGATCTGAAGTAAATATCTTTCTACAAATGTACTATCATGTTTTGAATCTTTAAGATAAATGCCTTTTCCGTGAGAAGCAGGGAATATTCGCAGGCCTCAAGGCTTTTTCTAGTGATAAAACAATTAATATAGCCTGTAAAGGGAAAGTAAGACTTATAAGTTGGTGTCATAGTTTACCATTCTGTACATTTGTTCCTGCAAAAAGACACCGCGACAGGGAATCACTTTGTTGTGGAGAGTCACGTGTCGAAAAGCTGGAGAACCACTGATAAGATCTTTGCAAGAGTCTGCAGAGCCCAGGGCGTCTGGGCCAAAAATGAAGCGGCTTGCCTTGGACTGAGGCTATGTTTGTTAACGCACACACACGCACACACGCACACCTGCACACCTGCAGTGCACACACAGAACCTCTCTCTGGCCTAGATTCCTCAGTGGCCAGGTCTACTTTGATGGGGCACCTTGAGTCCACTGTAGGTCAGACCGAGACAGACTCTCCCTGTGCTCCCTGTTAGCTCTCTGCAAACAGCCGTAGCTCTCCTTAAACATGGCCTCTACCTGCGCCTGTTTGAAAGCCCCTCTCTATTGCTGCTCTGAGACACGCTACTGTACCTAGCTGTTTACACACATCGCCGCCATACGGGCCTACCTGTTTGCATATGGCACACACACATTACTTGCCAAATGCCTCGTTTTTGAGGAGTGTGGGGCTTTTGACCAAGGTAAGAAATGGACAAGGAAGTCAGAGGAAAGGAAAACATTCTAATATCAGTAAAAGAATAGGCAGTGCGTGGCTCTAAGGTTATCCTAGAATTGACCACCAATTTATCAATGTCTGGTAGGAGACTGGTGAGTTAGATAAGGACAAAGGCTGACATTCCTGCTTTGGTTTAGGCACGTACATGCGCATACACACACACACACACAAACAAACAAATGCACCCAACATATGCATACAAACGCTCAGGAAGTGATGAGCAGTGTTTAATTAGCAAAGATCACTTTTCACTTTTCCACTGACGGAGGAGGAGATAGACGACAGCTCCCAGTGACTTCACAATGGCCCCATTCACACATACATTTCAGGACAGCCACACAATGGGCCATGTGTGTGTGCGTGTATATGTGTGTATGTGAGTGTGTCTTCTCTTGAGCGCTCAATTGCTCCTCAAATCTCTCTTGGCCCTCACTCTGACATTGCTCCATTACTGCACCACTGACATCATCTATCAAACACACACACACACACACACACACACACACACACACACCTACACACACACACACACTCATCATCTGTCTGCACACAGCTCTTTTGTTAAGCAGGTGCTGTTAATACCAAACTATCTGCAGGTATCCAGCAGTACCTAAAGCAAACACGCTCATACCAGTTCACCCTTATATATCCAGTCACTCATCCCCATACTCTTTTATACAATACGGTTGTTTTTGCACCCATGTTTTGATGTCGTTTTTGCTCTCCAGTGCTGGTTGGCCACCTGCCACCCCTATCCCTCCCTGTCCTTGCCCAAGCAACCATATCAATCACACACACACACACACGCCTGTTGACAAGTTTGAATAGTGTACAGGCATGCCTTTGTTGTGACACAATCTGCAAACTTGCGATAGATTTTGTAGTTGAAAACAACTATTTGGAAATGTGCAAAACACATTTTGCAAACTTGTGAAAATATGTATTTAAAGTTCTAAAGCTGTATTGCAAGTTTTTAAGTCCTGTTACAACCTTGCACATCTTTTAGTACAAGTACAACTTATTTTGTCTGTTTTTTAGTGCTATGCACACACACACATACATTCACATCTAGGCATGGATTAACACACACTCACACATGCACATGCACACACGTGCACATGCACACAAGTTCACGTACACACATGCATTCATTCACACATACCAAACTTACACACACACACAAGTTTACATATGGGCACGCATTCGCACACACACACACACACACACACACACACACACACACACACAGGCCATCCATAAATCCCCCTCTGTAGGCGTCTAAAGGGAGAATCAGCAATTTACGAGCCTATTAATCCCACAAGACAAGGCGTGGGCCACGAACGAGAGCAGGAGAGACTGGGTGAAGAAAAGAGAGAGGGGGGAAACAGATATATTGAGAGACAGGGGTGGGATAGAAACGTTGATTCCCACAGTCATAAAGAGGAAATCCCCTCATCTCAGCCCCCCCTTCTATCTCTCTCTGTCTGTCTGTCTGTCTGTCTGTCTCTCTCTCTCTCTCTCTCTCTCTCTCTCTCTCTCTCTCTCTCTCTCTCTCTCTGTCAAGATAAAATTCAATTCAATTTTATTAGCATGACATTCAAACCATTGAGACGATGAATTATTTGGCTTCAAAACATATACAATAGTATGTAATTATCAACATCCTAACTCTTTCTTTCTCCCTTTTCAATCCCCGCTCTATTAGAAGTAGACCCCACTGTTCTCCCCTTTAGTTGTAACCTTCGATAAACTTTTCTCAGTATCGCAGAAAACTTTTTGCGCTCGCTTGAGGCAGAAAATTGTTTTGTCGATGAAGAAATGATGGGAAAAATATCAAGAGAAATGCATTTGTTGGATAAATAATGACATTTTGCAGGCTTGGCATGATCAACCCGACAAATGGTTCAAATTCATTGCGCAACAGTTCAAAAGTGGCCTTGGATGTTCTGAATTGTTGTCTGTGAAATATCTGTCCATCACGCTCTCCTAGAATTGCCTCACCCGCCAGGACGCCATTGAGGTTATATGGTGCATTAGACAAAACAAAGAAATGCTGTTGGATATTTCCAAGAGCATTTCTTTGTTTTTGTCTTCAGATGAAAGCATGAAATATGGCCAACTAAACAATAACAACTGGCCCAATACTGATCAATTCTTGAAAGACTCCATTTTTCTCATGGATGTGTTTTTCATTTATTCGCTTCAGCCCAGTCGATGGCAACACACCTAATTCGCATTTTATTTCTTGCAACATTTCAAAATCTGCCTAAAATTTGCTTGACAGTTGGATGGAAACACGGCTCGAGAGAGAAAGCAATAGAGAAAGACAGACGGATGGAGAGGGAGAGAGAGAGAGAGAGAGAATAAGCCAGCATTAATGACATGGTGGTGTTATCCATCAGGATCCCCTCTCTGTCCCGGCGGGGGAGCGGGGAGAAGCTGTCTTTATCTTACCAATTAACACTGCGCTCATTAGCAACAGCAAACACTATAATCCCGGATGATGTTCTCACACAGCTCTGCATCAACACACACACACCAACAATGAATATACATTTGAATAGTTGCACACTTTAAAGCACACTCAGACAGGGGGGATTTGAGGTAGAATGACAGATGGTAGGTGATTATGTTGGAGGGGAACGTGACTTTTCTCCCCTGCGATAGTGTTCATGTAGTTAGTCAAACTGATATCCTCCCTGTCAGGACCTATGCCGGGACACCGTGACTCTCCACTGGGCCCAGGGTAATGTGAGCAGCCAGACTGGTAGCTGATGACCACACACACACACACACACACACACACACACTGTAGCTGCAATGCCCAACTGACTCATACCTTTCTGGCAGCCACAGTAGGAACCTGAACCCAGTGTGCCAGCTTCTCCGAGCCGCTCAGAGCCCAAAATGGACACATGTTGTAAAGCATCACTCATCGTTTTTCTGAGCCCAAATGTAATGCATTAGTCACTCGTTTTACCGGTTGTGGCTGAGCCGGAATGGAGCCCCTGTTACTGGTGCCGCTGAACCAGAATGAGGACACATTCACGGTTTATGCTGTCATCGACGATATAGTTTTACCCATATACAGTGTGTTGACATGAGCGGTTTCCAGAATAGGCCGGAAACTGGAACCCCGGTGGCCCGACTTGCTCTCTGATGAACAGATTTCATGGAGACACAAAGACGCAAGAGTTGTGGAGAGTGGCACAGAAACAGCCCTGATGGAGGTGGTGTTTGATAGGGAAACGGAGTGTGTGTGTGTGTGTGTGTGTGTGTGTGTGTGTGTGTGTGTGTGTGTGTGTGTTTATGGACAAGATTAGATGATCATAATCACATTTCTAAACACGCTCAGCGAGGATGCTATGTCTAGCCGCAGCTAAGCCTTTGAAGTGGCATTCCCTTGCATCAGACGCATACCCACCTCTTCATACATGGGACAGGCATGTGTGCAGCCAGGCTCTTTTGCTGTCTTTTTTGCTGTATGTGCTGTGTGACTCAGAGAGCGGTCATGTGCCAGAGGTGAGCTTCTAAAAGTGGGCTGTGGTGACGCGAGCGGCTCACCTCCGACCCTTTACCTCACCACAGGACTATGGCACGTAGCTCTCTCTGGTTACTGAGCTTAACGCTGGCTCTTTTGGACATACACTCTCACACACACGCACACACACACACACCCACACACACACACCTCCTTTGCCCCCTCTGTGACATTAGGGCGATCTAGACCTGTATTGATACACAGATGCCCTGTGGTTTTGCAGCTGCATGTGTCAATGGGGATGTTTGTCATTGTAAATGGCCTCTGTTTGGATCACTGCCCCCCCCCCCCCCCCCCCCCCCCCCCCCTCCCCACTGTTACTGTCCTACAAGGAAGTGTCAATAAAGATTTCCTCATGTAGATCTGTAATGTCAACAGCAGACACAGCTGGACTTTGGGTGATGTAATGTTGGTGCATCTGTATTTGTGTGTGTGTATGTGTGTGTGTGTGTGTGTGTGTGTGTGTGTGTTTGAGATAGCTAGAGAGAGTGAGAGAGAGAGAAAGAGGGCCAGTCGTAGCCTATAGAGGTTAGAGAAGCCAGCTTGCGACCGGAGTTTGAATCTCCACCCCAGCTGGGAAAGTGAATGCTCTCCCCTGCCTCAATAACTATTACTGAGATGTCCTTAAGCAAGACACTTAACCCCCTCAACTGCTCAGTGGCAACAGGAGAAGACTGGGTATACTAGGCAGAGGGAGCAGAGGGGAAAGAGTGAGCATGCTCAGTGGACTTGACTCCCTGGATAAATAAAGGTTAAATAAGGTTACATAACACTGTATGTGGCTTAGTGGGAAAGTGTATGAATGAGTAGTAAGAAATGACATTGCATATACAGTAGTTGGTGGTAATGAAGACACTTTTGTCCGCTGTGTGTGCTGCCTCCCACACAGAGTGTTGTATTGTCCTTATAATCTGCTGTGGCGCAGATCAGCCCGGTCTTCCTAATCTGGCCTAAATATAGAGAGCTCCGCTGATCCAGCACTGCTCAGCTTCATGTAGCTGTGAGAACAGAGCCTGGGAGAGAATGTGTGTGTGTGTGTGTGTGTGTGTGTGTGAGGTGTGGACAGTGGGTCCGTAGAGAGAGAGGAGGGGTCCCGCTGGGTCAGGCTTCTGCTCCGTCTAGATAAGTCTGTCCAACCGCTCAGACCGTGACACAGCGAGAAAAAAAAGCAAAAACAGTAACGATAATAAGTAACACAGCCATGCACAGTAAACAACAAAACCTCACCCCCCACAGATACCATTTAAATGGCTACAGTTTGTAAGAATGTAACTTAACTGCAGGGAATAGACTTACTCTCCCCACTGAACCGCACTCTGTCTCTCTCACTCCTACATGCATGCCAGACTCTGGCCGGCCGCCCTGCCTCCGTGTGAGAGCCAGCATGCTGATTTTGGCTCAGAGGGTACCATTGAGATGGAGCTGAAAACCCAAGGCCTTAACCTCTCCCCGTCTCCCCCCCCCCCCCCCTCTCTCTCTCTCTCTCTCTCTCTCTCTCTCTCTGTTTCTCTCTATCACTCTCCTGCTGAGAAAGACAGAGCCTATTCTGTCCATCCAGCTGAAATCAAAGAAAGTAGAGATAGAGAGTCCATTCTGTTTGTCCTTTCAGTGGAAGAGAGCAGAGAGTGTGGTAGGTAGCTGGCTGAGTTGTAGTTTTGATGGCTGTCTCCCACATACTGATACAACACATCAGGAGATGAACACAAAGAGGAGGTGTTGGGAGGAGTTGTGTGGGCGAGGGACAGGAACAAGTCCATCCCAAAACACCTCTGATTAGTGTCCCGAGTTCTCTGAAAACTATGACCGACTGTGATTTTCTTGAAACTTTTCTTGGGAAAAATATTTACTGTTACAGTACAAATACAATAGCTGATCAGGTTTAACAGGATTTCCTGAACGCTTTGGAAGTTGATTCACGCATAAACGATCAGTGTGACAGCTCAACAGCCTCTGAAATGAAGAATACGGAAACAGCCTTCTAAACTTTTAAACTTCCCCTTTCCTGGTGCTTGGTGATTGTATATGCGTTCATCAGTGTATTTGTTGAATGGTTGAAACTAATCCAGATGGTATCTCTCTCTTTCCTCTCCTTTCAGATTACCGTCCAGAGGGACAGTGGTCAGGATGTCACCGCCCCAAAACATGGCAAGATCGACCCCAACAACGCTCCTCATGTTGGGGGAAACCAGTGGGCCGGGGGCACAGGTGGGTGGATGGTGTTGAATATAGAGCAAAACAGCATTATAGAAACCAGCATATCAGCATTTTTATTTTAAAAACAAGAACAATTATTAATATTATATTAATTATATAGTATTTTTAGCCAATGAAGATGTAGCCCTTTATTGCTTAAAGGTGCACAAGGTAAGGTTTTTATGTAAAAATACACTTTTCTTATCTAACGAAATCATGAAGTGGAGCTCGAATTAATATGCCGTAGATCTGCTAAAATTATTATTATTATTGTTATTTGGGTATTGGGTACAAGCGTCACTGGGTCACTGGTGGGAAATTCTCAGGGAACTGGTGCACAGCAAGTGACTGAACCCCCACCTGTTCCAGTGGAGCTGCCCAGCGGCCAACAGTAGAAGACTGTGGCTGAACTGGGCAGCTCCCAGGTGTGAATGGGTATAACTGTGTGAAAGTGAAGCAGGGCGTTGCTGGAAAAGAGCATGAATGCTCATTCAGCTTTCCCTGGAAGGTTAGAAAAATAAATAAGTAGGGATGTACCGATCAAATAGCCACCGATCATAATAACATTGTAAATAGGTCATCGGTGATCAGTCAAGCACCGTTTCAACTGCCTGATCACATTATAGGTCTGCATTCCTCATTCATGCTCATGAGCTATTTGACAGTAATTGAACACAGACACTTTTTTAGTCAATAGAAAATCTGGGTAAAATGTATCAATCGACGATCTGTAATCCTAATCGGCTCCAGAAAACCTGATCTGTGCATCCGTAATAATAAGATCTGTCCCTGCAGGGGGCAGAGACACGGCGGGTCTGGGCGGCAAAGGGGGTCCCTACCGTCTGGACGCAGGACACAAGGTCTTCCAGGTCTCCCAGGCCGAGAAGGATGCGTTGCCAGAAGAGGTCCGCAGAGCAGCCCGCGAGATGGGCGAGAAAGCCTTCAAAGAGAGGTCGGTTACATCGAGTACAGCGGCAAAATCCTGTCTGTTCATCTAGCCCTCTCATTCTGGCACAGATCACGTGCTGATTGATTCCTTCCCAGTCCAGGAAACTATGGTGGATGCTCAACCAATGACCCACTTTCTCAATTTCCCTTCCTCCTAGTGCAGTATAGCTCAATTCAGTTAGTTCCAGAGGTGAGAAACGACCCACACTAACCTCTATATGTTGTTACAGCATGGAGGTGTGCAGATGTTTTGAGCTGGCAGCCTTTTTCCACCCTGCATTCCCTTTGGGAGCTACCCAGGACTGGAGTGTATGATCTATGTGATGTGTGTAATTTGGAACGTGTGTGTGTGTGTGTGTGTGTGTGTGTGTGTGTGTGTGTGTGTGTGTGTAGGCCCAGGCCTGGTTGTTTTGGCCATCCACAGGGGCTCCTGGTCAGTCAGCCATCCCAGGTATGCTGCTCCATCCCGGGCTAACAACCACAGGCTGCACTGGCCCGGCTGGATGGATGAACGCAACGATTGATCCCACTGGGTTGTGTGTGTGTGTGTGTGTGTGTGTGTGCACGTGTTTGCTTCAGGGTGGAGGGTTGAGAGGGCACCCCTTTCAACAGCTCAACCATGAAGGCCGTCTCTGTTCTCTTTCGCTTCAAACAGTCTCGTTCTCTTTACTTTCTTTTCTCCTTTTTTGCCCTCCCTCCTTTCTCCCCCTCCTCTCTCCTCCTTTCCTGCGTACCCCTTCTCCAACACTGGCTGCTTTCACACAAGCTGACAACCTCTCTCTCTCTCTCTCTCTCTCTCTTTCTCCCATCCCCCAGTTTTTTTTATATCTTTCTAACTATGTCTTTCTTGGTCTCTTCTCCCCTAACTTCCCTCTGTCTTTACCCATTCCACCCCCCTTTACCTGTCTACATTTCTTCTGTCTATGACCCTCTCTCCCACCTTTCCCTACCTCCCTCCCTCCCTATCTTCTGCCTGTCTGTCACACTAAGCCCAGAGTAAATCCTGTAGCTACATGCTGATAGTCTGCTTCCAAGTAACTGTCACTGTACTCGACTGCTCCCAGGCCAACACACCACAGAAATGCCCACGGATATGGCCGACCTTGTGTTTTTTACTAGAATTGTTGTTGCTACATATCACAGGCGGACTCTCTCAGGCCACTTCCATACGTTCTCATTCAGAGTTGTGTGTTGCACAATCCTTTGTTTACTTGAGCATCAATCAGACTTACTATGATCCTTCCCTAAACCTTTGAATACCTAACACACACACACACAATTAAAAGCAGGCATAGGCATGCATTAAACGCGAAACACACGCATGAGTGTACACACACACACAGACACACACACACATACACATTCTCCCTTCCATCCAACTGTCAAAAAAAGTTTGGCAAACAATTAAAATGTCACAAAAAATAAAATGTGATTTATGAGTTTTTCCATCAGCTAGGCTGAAGCCAATAATTTAGTCTTCCTGAATGTAAAAAAAAAAAAACACATCCATCAGAAAAGGGGAAACATTCTTCCAAGAATTGATTAGTATTGGGCAAGTTGTTATTGTTCTTTAGTGTCTGCTAATGTTGGCCATATTTCATGCTTTCATCTGAAGACAAAAACAAAGAAATGCACTTAGAAATGTTCTAATGCACCAACTAATGGCAATATAACCATGATGGGCATCTCATACATGCAAACAACAGCAGGTAGTCAGAACGTCCAGAGCCACTGTGGTGTTGTGTGTTCAGTTTGAGCCATTCATCAAGCCTACCTCATTATTTATTTGACAAATGCATTTCCCTTGCTATTTATCGCATAATTTCTGTATCAAGAAGAAACATGTGCTTTATTTTACTGCTTCCATCCAGCTTTTCTAATTTGATACATCATAATTTGCAACAGAATTCTTGGATGGAAAACCAGCTTGTGTGTTGTTGCGTTTGGCCCGAGAGAGGCAGGTGTTGTGGATGGAAGGCTGTTTGTGTAGTGTGTTAGCTGTAGGGAGTGTCAGCCCAACTCCTTGTTTTTGTGGTTGTTGTGAAGGAGGTTTCAGTGTGCTGTCTCCATCGCTTATGAGCCGGTTTGAGCCAAAAGAGACTCACTTTTTCTGACTCTCTCTCTCTATCTCTCTATCTCTATCTCTCTATCTCTCTCTCTCCCTCATTTAAGTGAAGGTTGAGGAATTTAGAGGAAATAGCCGCGGCTGCTGGCCAGTCCGTCTGCTCGGCACACACACACACATTCTCACACACACACACACACATATATATACACATAGGAATGTGTGGTGGAAGCCGCATTGCCATGCACTCCTCTGTGGGCTGAGATGATGTGGTGTAAGAGGCAGAGGAACAGACAGGCAAACTATGTGTGCAGGTCTAAATAAATTGGACTGTTGTGTGTGTGTGTGTGTGTGTGTGTGTGTGTGTGTGTGCGTGTGTGTGTGGTACAGGATGTATTTCGTTTTTTTCACCTTGTAATGACACGTTTTTTTGGCTGCATGGTTAGATTAACGGTTAGTAGTACAATATGCAAATCATGTTTTTCTTTCATCATATCTTCTTTACTAAACACAACTGGTCTTTCGTGTCTCTTAACAATTCATTTTCTGTGTCATTTTTCTTATACGGCCCATACAAGATCTTACAACTTAAAAAGTCTTAAATTTGGGTTTCTGAAACCTTCAAAAAACCCTATTAGCCAATGTTTGATCAGTGTTTTTTTTGTTAATATCATTGTCAGTTAAACAAATTAGCCGATGAAGTACTCAGTCCATTAATCAATAGGGTAATTTGACAAAAGTTAGTTTGATGTATTCACAAAGATTTTTTGGGGGGGGGGGTTTTGTGAAAAGTCCAGAGTGAGACTAGTGCACATGCTTCAGCAACAGTGAGGATGTATTTTAGTTGAATGCACACACCTGTTGCAGCCAGTATAGAGATCATAGTGGTAGATATGTCCACTGAATGTGTGTGTGTGTGACTGTGTGTGTTTGAAACAGTAATACATAACAAAAGAGGGTCTGGCTGATTGCATGGCTGATGCAGAAGCAGTCTACACAATACACCCCTCTCACTCTGATCTCTTTTTCACCCACACAACCACACACACTCACACACACACACACACTCACTGGTCTGCTGCAAGCCATGACACATATCGCCAGAGCCTCACCTCCATCCCACAATCCCTCCCTCCGTTTTAAGTCACTGTTCTCTATCTCTGCTGCGGTCACGGTCTGGTTGTCACCTAAGGCTTCAAACACCTGGGAGAGAATCCTACCACCATCTCTCTCTCTCTCTCTCTCTCACACACACACACACACACACACACTGAATCATCCTCGGGTGTAGCAAGGGTCTTACCTCCACCTTGTTTACATAGATTAGAGTTGCTGACATTTTTTGTGTGTGTGTGTGTGTGTAATGTGGTGGGTCAGCGAACGATACTACCCGCACAGTGGGATTATACCGATTAGCTCACCTTGAGATGCACAGCCCACCTGTCCTGAGCTCCACAGGTGTGTTTTGGAGGGAACACACACGCACACGCACACACACACACACACACACACACACACACACACACAAACTCACAAGTGTCAGTGCTCAATGTTTAACAACACTGACCTCTGTGTCAGTTTCTCCACAGGTGTCCTGAGCTCATGGAAAGATACCTGTCTCTTTCTTCTCTCTCACTCACTCTCTATCTACATCTCTGTCAAACTCATTCTCGCCTTAGATTCGTTTCCAGCAGTGGAAAAGAAAAAAGCAAAAAGTGTCTAACATACTGTATGCTTTAATACAAAGGGTGCTTGGCCTAATTCAGATGAAATCAACTCATGCCTATTCTCTCTCCCTCTCGCCCTCTCCCCTTCTCTCCCTCTCTCTCTCCCTCTTCCCCTCTCTCTCTCTCCCTCTCTTTGTCTCTCTGTTTCCCTCCCTCTCAGGCTGAAGGAGATTGATATGAGTGAGTATGATGCTGACACATACGAGCGCTTCTCCAAGGCGGTCAGGAGACAAGTCCAGTCTCTCCGCATCATCCTGGACAGTTTACAGGTTAGCTTCACTCCACTTTGCATCAGCCTCCGTCCTTTATTTTTGCACACGGTCGCTTGTTTAGCTGAACACATAACCCTCAGTCCCGCGGAACAAAGCGCAGCCCTTTGAATGATTGGGGCAGATAATTTAGAGCCTCATTCAGAGCCTCAGGAATGGAGGAAGTTTGAAAGAATGGAATGTTCGAATTGCTGTAGACCAAAGCTAATCTGAAGCAAGGCAACAGTAAACAAATGATGCAGTCAGTAACAAATATGTTACCTTGTTTTGACCTGTAATTAATTGTGACGTCTTTTTCCTTGGATTTCCTGTTGGAGTTTGAGTTTCTGTGGGTGGCACTCTCTTCTTTGTCTGTTCAGCCACGGTGGCTATCGCTGCTCATGCTAACTACACAGTTCTTCTTCTACACCCGACACCGGATGTTTAGAAGAGCAAATGTAAAAGCTTTTATGACCTGGGTATAGGTCGAATCACCACTGAATTAGATCAATTGTCGGTAGAGACTAGCAACATTTACTTATATAAATATTGCAGATTATTACTTTAAACGCTATCTATCCAAACTGACATCAGCACATTTTCTGACAGCCTCCTCATGCTTCCTGAAGGTTCAAAAGTTAAGGTTCAGATAATTTAGCTTCTACTGTAAATACAGTCGGACAGTAAGGACTGCAGGCCGGTTGACCGTGGTCATCCAGAGAACAATGGACCTGGAGTCATATATAAAGTTGCTAGATGACAATCGGTTGACCTCATATGACCCCACACGTGGTGTAAGGACAGGAAAGGGGGGGGAGGGCGCTGTCCCCAAGGAGCATCCTGATTGGTTGAATGAATGAAAAGCCAGAGCTCAGGGAGTGGTGGTTAAAAATCCAGGATGTGATATTGTCTTCATTTCTTTAGTTTGGCTTCGATTTTCCTCCCTTTGTCTGAGCGTCTTAGGGGGATGTGTGTCCGTGCATTGAAGTGTGTGTTTTGTGTGTGTGTGTGTGTGTGTGTGTGTGTGTGTGAAGAGAGGAAAATCATGCAGCATGTGAGAATGATTACAGAGCAGCAGCACTAAGCCATGCTCTATTATTCCCCACTCCAGGTGTGAGGCTCTGTTTGTGTGTGTGTGTGTGTGTGTGTGTGTGTGTGTGTGTGTGTATGTGTGTGTTTGTGTTTTCCATCCAGGTGTTTGCAGCCACGCTCCCCTTTGGCTTTGAGCGTGAGCTTTGGTTATTGTTTGTGTTTGCCCTCGTTAACTCAGCCTTCTTTCCCACTGTAAAGACCAAGAAGATTATACCAATCATGGCAGGCGTGACGCTATGAAGTCATGTGTTATTTTTATCATACCTGGAGAGTGAATCAGGGATCGGGACTCACACACACACACACACACGCATACACACACACTTAGCCATAGCTGGCAAGCTCCCAATAAACTGATACTGTATTGTTTCCATCCGCTCTAGAGTCCCCCGGGAGAAACCCTTCTCTGTGTTTATCTCTCAACAATGGACTGGGTTGCCAGATATAAACACCAGATCGCCGCTTTGTGCTCCGTAAAAAGGCTACAAGTTGCCAGAATGGAAAAAAATGCTCCAAGGTTGGCAACTTGGCATGTTACAACTTATTTGACACATACATTAGGTAGTGTGTGCACTGACCTACACTAAACCTCGATAGCCCTACCTTAGTTTTGACAGCCTGATCATATCTCACACACACACCCCCTTCTTTCTACAAATGCGTTCGAAAAAACTATTGTCGCAGATGTCAGCGCTTATCGATGCTTCAGAGCATAAGACACACATGTGCTGTGTGTGGCATGATGTGTAATCTGTGTTCTTTGGCGTGTACACACGTCATGTGTCATGTGTTATGTAAAGAAAGTCACACACACGTAACCAAACACCGTCACCGGACTTTTGTAAAGATTCAGCGTTCAGGCGGATTGTGTTCCTCCTTTTGTTAGTCCTCCTTTCTGCAGAGAGTTCTCCTTCCTCAGGGATCCAAATGGAGGCAACAGGAGAAAGTAACGCTGCTCTTCCTCCCTCCTCCCTCCGTCCTCGTTTCCTCAGGGAGTCGGGGAGTGGGACTGAAGGAAGGGGGTCAGAGTTACAGAGCTACCCTGGTGTCCTGTCTCTATTGTTGTGTGGGTGGGTGGGTGTACTTGTATTTGTATTTGCACATGTGTGTATATTTGTGTTTGTGTGCGTGCATATGTATATACATACTGTATGTGTGTATATTATTCTTTCCGCACTTTCTATCCTTTGTCAGCAGTCTGTTGAATCTCAAAGCCCCACCAAAGTGAAATCCCCTTCCCCAGACAGGTCTTCAAATGTGTGTTCATCTGCTAGTTGTGTTATTCATTAGCTGGTACACAGCAGATATTCAGACCTCTTGGTGTTCTAAGCTGGAGTTTGTGCATGAAAATCTGTTATGATCCCTGTTAATGTGGAAGCGATGAAAGACATAGGAAATGTAAATAGTGTTTGGGTACTGCGGTTGTAACTGTGTGGGTTTGTGTGTGTGTGTGTGTGTGTGTGTGTGTGTTTCAGGCCAAAGGGAAGGAGCGACAGTGGTTGAAGAATCAGGCTCTAGGAGAACTGGATGATGCTAAAATCATCGATGGACTGACTGGAGAGAAGGCCATATATAAACGCAGGGGAGAGCAGGAACCAGAGGTGAGTGTGTGCGTGCGTGTGTGTGTGTGTGTGTGTGTGTGTGTGTGTGTGTGTGTGTGTGTGTGTGTCCAAAGATACTTAAGCCACCGTTAAACTGTTCTTTTTTTCTGAGCCACACCTTCAACCACACACGCACACACACACACATAATGTTGACCTTATCTGTCAGAATGTAGATTCCAGTGGTGTGTGAGATTATTATTACACCCTCGGTCGAGTCATCCCACCCGTTGTAATGGAAGCCCACACACACACACACACACACACACACACAGTATAGAGAGGGTTGTTCCCACACTAATCATATACATAAACACACACTAGCCATAATATGCATGTCATGTTTTTCTACCTTATTTAACTCCGAGCGCTGAATATTTTTGGTCTGGCCTGAAGGTCCGTGATGAAATAATTGCATCTCCTTTTGAAATCCTGGTCTTCTTTTTGTTATTTTTGACTCAGGGAATTAACCTCCACCAGATTCAACAAAACACAACACAGTGTCCACCCTACATTAACCTTTATGGTTTATGGTGTTAGTTTTTGCCAGTTTTCATTGAAAAATGTGTGCTCATATTTGATCTTTTCCCCTCCTGTGTTGTGTATCTGTCTTCTTAGCTGGGCAGTCCTCAGCAGAAGCCCAAGCGTCTGCGTGTGCTAGCCGACGTGTCGGGCAGCATGTACCGCTTTAACGGTGTGGACGGCAGGCTGGAGCGCTCCATGGAGGCTGTGTGTATGGTGATGGAGGCTCTGGAGAGCTACGAGCACAAGTTCAAGGTGAGACCACCACACCGACAACTACATTATCACACCCAGGTAACCACAAGGTTACCACCAGGCTACTATGCTACATGAAGAATACGTATTAGAGAATATATTCAAGAGGGCTTTAACTCATATTCTGTTGCCTTTTTGAACTATTAACCTTAATCTCAACCACGTCTCCACTAGGAATTGCACTTGTTGCACTTTTTTGTAAATATGAATTGCCCCTGTGTTTGTGGTGGTTGATTATATATGGGGTTAAAGGTTATCACCCACAGTGCCAAGGTTCAGTAGCAAAAGAAAAATCAGCTTGTTTATCTCTACAGAGCTTAGAAGCACATACCGAGACTTTATTTGGATAATTCCCTGGTCAATAAACTATCAGCTCCCACTCTGGCGGTATTGTGGGTCAAAACTCATTAAGGTCATAGGGCTGACTTGTGATTTCTACTCCCATGTCCCCGAGCTGCTTGGTTTGCCATGTAAAAGAGTTGTTGTGTTGTAGCTGCTGACAGGTCTGCTGACAGCTGCGCTCTGCTTGGCTTTGTCCACACTGTCGTCAGTGTGAATGACGCACAGCGGTCAGTGCTGCAGGGCCTTAACTACCTGCCTGCTCCTCTTTAACTGTATCTGCTACTGCAGCTCTCAGAGAGTAGAGTGGAGAATAGTGGAGAAATAAAGGGAGAGAGCAAAAATTGTATGTCACACTTATTTGACCTTAATTACACCTTTATTTATGTTGAAATGTTGAGGATCTTTTTTTCCAAGGCAGATATGGCCAAGGCAGCAGCAGCACATTTAGTTAGACCAAACAACACATTTCATAATAAGTCATCCAAGACAATTCGAGAAAAAGCGAGAGAAGAAGAGAGAAAATGAGAGAGAAAAGACAGGATTTCAGTCCTGAAACAGTCATCTTAATCAAAGCACTGTCAGTAATTAGATAAAGAATGAGGGAGAGAAAAGGAGTCCAGCTTAGCCAGGATGGTAGGGTGGTCGACGAGATAGAGGAAGAGAAAGAGAGGGATAGAGAGAGAAGAGGAGGGAGTCGTGAGTGTATGCGAAAAAGATTGTAGGGAGACAGACTTCTTGGCCCCTAAGTGTCACCCAATCCGACCTACTAGTGATCACATATCAGTGTCACACACACGCACACACACACACACACAGAGGGAATTTCAATGCTGCTTATCACATGTCAATGCAACTGCTTTCCTTGCGTAACACACCTTACGTAAAAGTGCATCTGATAGCACAAGATGCATACAACAACACATACACACTTTCACTTGTATGTGCTTCTGCTACCTGCTCACACACACAGAAGACAAGACGCAAACATCACACGATCTCCATAGGTCAAACATATAGTAGGTCAGACAGTGAAATCTCCTCCCAAGTCTGTTCAGTATTTCTATTTAAATATGAAAATTGAGACGAGGCGACATCAGTCTTAACACCACATCACTTTATAGTTTCATGTCTGATTTATTACAGACATCAAACCTCTCATTACTAGCGAGTTACCAGAGATGGAGACACACACTCACATATGCAGCGGTGAGACACACGGTCGCATACCTTCACCCACCGCAGTCCTAACTGCCCTTATTAGAAATAACTCATATAATATCTGGGCCCTGAAATAGCTGAGCGGAGCCCGCAGAGCAGCCGGCCTGACCCGGCCTTATGTAAGCCAGTTCTGATGGATGGTCTATGGGAAGCATGTACACATGTGACAGGGTTAACATACTGTAGTGGGCACTGGTCGGAGCGAGGATAGCCCTGTGTAGAAGTGACTATCTAATGTTACGGCACCATCGCACCCTGGTCTTTACACTTCATTCCAAGTTGGCCATACGCTATTCTAGGACATGGGAGGGGATGATGCAAGGCGAGGGGGTTACGGGAAATTTTGAGTTGTTTAACAATTCGAATATTTTCTACATTGCAGTTTATATTAATGTGATTTTTTTCTCCCTTTCACCTCCTGTATTTCTCATCTCTCTCAATTTTTATTTTCAATCTGTCCACCCGGCTTCTCCTTCTGTTTTCTCTGTGCAGTATGACATAGTGGGCCACTCAGGCGATGGCTTCGACATCGAGCTGGTCAGAGCGGACAAGGTCCCCAAGAACGAAAAACAAAGACTCAAGGTCCTCAAGGTATGGACTCATCTTCAGTCCATTCAGCCTTCCTTATTGTACCATACTGTGTAATGTTTTACATGGTGTTATATTGAGCTGTGTTGGGGGGAGAAAGGGGGGCTATGGGACATACCTGCTTTCACCCACGTTTTTTCTGTTGCATTCAAGCTATATTTCTACGTAGGTGTTCTCCCAAAATAGCCCACGGGATAGGTGCATCATATCTTGTGTATTGGTAAAACAAGCCATGTCATATCATCATACATCATAATAGACAGGTCAAATATCTGCTTCTCTTTGCCCTTCTTCCTTTCATTCCATCCCTTTTCATCCCTCCTCTCCTGGACCCAATCCATTCCTCTCCCCTTCCTTCACCCCCTTGCTTCATCTCCTCCTCCTCCTCCCTCCCTCTCTCTCCTCCTCCCTCACCCCCTGGTAGACCATGCACGCCCACGCCCAGTTCTGCATGAGCGGCGACTACACCCTGGAGGGCACGGAGGCCAGCATCAGGGAGCTGGCGCGAGAGGAGGCCGACGAGCACTTCGTGGTGGTGCTGAGCGACGCCAACCTGGAGCGCTACGGCATCCGGCCCGAGCGCTTCGCCCGCGTCCTCACCTCCGACCCGCAGGTCAACGCCTTCGCCATCTTCATCGGCTCGCTTGGCGACCAGGCCGAGAGGTGAGGAGGTGGAGGAGGAGGAGGTGGGGGTGTTTTGTAGGGTAGGGGATGAAAGTGGAGGGCGGAAGCGAGGGAGAGGAAGATGGAGGAAAGGGAGAGGAAGAGATGAAAGGGGAAGGTGAAGAGGAAAGGTGAATGGGGAGGAAGAGAGGATGAGTAGAGGGAGGGGATGAGAGGTGCCAGAAAAAAGGGAAGAAAGATTAGGGAGGGGTGAGGAAGAGATGCCAGAGAGAGGAGGAAAAAAGAGAGAGGGGTGGCGGGGATGGAGAACAGAGGGAAGCAGAGGTAGGAAAGAGATGGAGGAAAAGATGGTTGAAGAAGGGGAAAGTAGTGACGAAGGAAAAGGAGCAGAAGACTGTGGAGGAAGGGAGAAAGAGAGAGAAAAGAAAGCAAATCGACCAGTCTTAGAAGAGAACATCAACAACCTGTGTAATAAAGTCTTCTGGGATCCAGGCTCCTACGCAGGAAATTCTACTCAAAGTTGCAGCCCGTCATCCGAAAACAATAAAGAACAACTAGACTTCAAAGTTCAGTTGAACGATGAACATCCAGTTTAAACCAGCTGAAGCCTACTCATATTGGTGCGTGCTGCTGGTCCCGCTGACCTTTGTAGTCAAATCCCAGTTTAAGTCCTGGGCTTTGCGGGCAGCACAAAGAGGGATAAGTGCCCTCTTAACTTCACTCCTCCTTCCTGTTGCCGTCCTGCCCCGGGCTCCCAGGTCCCTGGCCCGCTATAGGTCCAGGGCTCTTGGCTCAGGGCCAGCGCTCTGTTGTGGCCTGTGGGCCTCGCGTGGCCCTTTGAAGAGCCACCAGCTTGAATATAGTCGACTGAGCCGCAGGACCTTTAGAATGACAATGACCTGTTTCGCTCTCTGTTCGTGACTCTCTGAAGGAACGAGCAGCGAGAGAGAGAGAGAGAGAGAGAGAGATAGAGAGAGAGTGAGAGCAAAGGAAGAGACCTTTGACCCTTGGAAGCGGCTTAGAGGAACTACTCTTTAACTACAGAGGCCATGGTCAGGTAGAAATTAACTCTGAATTCAAAGGGCTCAATTCAGAAAGCAGACGCAGGGGATGGAGAAAGAGAATAGAGTGGAGGAGAGATCTCTGTGCTACTGTCTATTAACAGGCTTCCCACTGCACATGGAATATCTGGAATATCATGGAAGTTTGAGCGATGTATTCCAGACAGGTTAAGTCAGGGAATTTGATCCATTTTCTGGGGAAGTCAGGGAATATCAGGGAATTTTACAAATGGGTCACTTTACACGAATATGCCAGGATGTAATTTGCAACTTGTTTTATACATTCATTGCAGCAGATGGTGGTTTTCAGTCCAGCTGTAATGAAAGGAACGATATTTTTGGGTCTTGGAAGCGCGCCGACTTAATTATGGGAAGTCATAGAATTTCACATCAGGGCCACAGTGGGAGCATTGTATTTATTCCTGACTGGAGTTGTAGGGTGATGGTCCACCTTTGCATGTGTCCTCACCTAGAGGACAAACATTTGAATGGGAGGAGGGAGAAGCAAATGGGGGAATGAACAACAAGAAAGAGAAAGAGTTAGAAGTAGTGAGTTTATGAAAAGGAGTGAAAACGCAGTAACTTTGACTCTGTTGTTTTGTGCCTAAGCTCCACCATGTGAATGGCGGGCATTGTCCCTTTCTCTCTAAACACATATCAACACACTGTACTCTTTCCATGGAAATGTCTAGTACCAACTCACAATGCACAAGCGCTGGTCTGTCTTCTCCCTGGGCAATGACTCAATTGCTAAAGTTCAGACACTCTGTCTAACCCCCAACTTCTGTCTTTTTTTTTCTTTGTTTTCAGACTCCAAAAGACCCTACCAGCAGGGAGATCCTTCGTTGCCATGGACACCAAGCAGATTCCCCAAATACTGCAGCAGATCTTCACATCCACTATGCTGTCCAGCGCCTGAGACTGACACACACACACACACACACACACACCGATACACACACACACACTCATTATCTCAGAGACTCGAAACCTCAAAAATTGTTCTGCCAACTCTAAAACTTATCAGGCTTTGGCACAGTGACTTATCATAATGTGTCCTTAACCCACTTTCCATTTCTTATCATATATTTTGAGCTGTATCAGGACTAGAGGTGAAGTGAGTACAAAATACGGTTTTCTAAATGCCGGTGTACAGGACTGCAGAGGTTAGACAGGTATATTTATTATGATGGAGTTGTGTGTTGGCGTGAGCGAGCCAGATAATGTTTAGCTGCTTTGTAGTGTCCCTGGGGGGAATTAGCATTGTGGAAATAGCCTGTGATCTTTTGCAGTACAACTGTACTCTACTGTGAAATGACACGTACTGCAGTGGTAACTACAGTGACATTGTGAGTGCCTGGAGCCTGTCTCGGACCCCGTGCGGAGATCAAACACGCAGCCCGCCCTGTTGTTGATTTAATTGTGCTTTTGGCCGACAGTGCACTGACGCACGCACGCATTCGTGTTTGTCCTGTTTTGGGGTCTGAGCCACTTTGTGTGGGGGGGGGAAGGTCCTGAACTTGAAATGGCCTCTCTTTTTTTGGACTTCCTGTCTCATTTATCCTCTGTCACACACAGAAAAGCGCATACGCACACACAGGACGGGCGACACTTACGCGCCACCTGACACACACTGGGACATGGCGAGTGGCACTAACTTGGCTCCTGTGGAATGCTGGGACTGTGACCAGGGAATTTCCCACCTGACTGCACACGCTCTTTAAAGGCAGCCGCTGTTGCACAACCCCCTGCTGCGTGTCTGTGTGTGTGTGTGTGTGTGTGTGTGTGTGTGTGTGTGTGTGTGTTCTTCTCTACACCATCTATGTCAACATGCACAGCCCTTTCCTTCCTGGCTAGTGGACCTTGTGACGCCCCTGCTCTTCTCAGTCCTGCAAGGAATCTGAGATCGCCTTTCATTGCCGGACCTCCCACCCCTCTCTCTCTCTCTCTTTCCCACACACACACACACACACACACACACACACCACCTATGTGACAGCAGGCGGCCACTATTGCGAGGCAGAATTGGCAGAACAATGTGTGACGTAGCATGTCAATGTGTGTTTCATGAAGAGCACACAGACCCGGACACATCTGCCTTCACTGTGCGTATCTCTACTATACGATAAGATACCGTGCATTCAAATTCACTCTGCCATGCCTGCGCCGACCAGTACCCACGTGCATCTGGCACTGTATCAGTTTCACCTCCGGCTGGTCACACTTAGTGTTCACGCCTCACTCAGCCGGACTGATCGGATCAATAGACTGATGTGTCTAATCTATCACAGTCTCTGATGGAGGGATATCCCTGTTTTCACTCTTGCTCTTTCTCTCTCTCTGCTGACAGTGTGGAGGGACCTGCAGTATTGTTATTACACTAAAGTGTCTTCATAGCAATAACAGGACTGTAGTTTCTGTATGGAAGCGTTGCCTTCATTACATTTGTGTATAGAAAATGTTTGTGTATTGAGGCATATGATTGTGCATAGAAACATTAAAATCAGATGTTTCCATTATAGATAACATGTTTAATCATCGCTGCTGTGTCTCATTTAGGCTTTGATGGAATAACAATTGTATATGTATACAGTATGTATTTAATGTATAAAATTTTAATAAAATCATCTTAACTGTTCATTACTCGGCTGTTTCCTTGTGCTCCACTTCCGTTTTTGTCTTACTGTCAAGGCACTACGACTCTGGCCTTCGCACTCCTTTCCATTGGTTGCTTATGATTTTGGTGATCTAGTAATTTTAGCTTATTCTACTGTTGTGCTCATTGTAAGTTGATTTGGATACGAGTGTCCACTAGATGCCTAAAATATCAATGTACACTGCTATCATTGTTATTCTGAGTGTGCATAATGTTATGAGTGCTTTACGTCGAGTCATACATTGTTCTGCAGGGTACCAGATGCCCTTTTTTCTGAGAAGCTGTGGGACTTCTTAGAATAAAAGGCTGTTCACTTCGCTTCCCTCTCATTTCCTCCATGGTCACTTTTTCCATGCACTGTAATAGCCCTCTCTCTCCCTCTCTCTTAACCTCCCCCCCTCGCTTTTGCTATTTTTTACCAGTCAAAGTGCTTCCTTTTTCTTATCATTTATGATTTTACACTTTCTAGTCATGTAGCATCCTGTATCTACCTCTGAATTCAGCTCTATGCCAAAATCTTCCTCACCGTATCGAATTCAGCACCCTGCGCTCCATGCTGCTCTATCCGTATATTCTTATTGTTAAAGAGTTAATCCTCAAATCCCTTGTTTCTTTTTTTTATTTTGGCAGTATCTTTTTTTGATAAATTCTTGCTGTGGTGTTTCTGCACTGCGCTTCCCGGAGATCACCTGTCAATCAAACAGTGAGTCCAGTACTGTGACGTCTTTTTCCTTGGATTTTCTGTTCAAGTTTGACTTTCTGTAGGTGGCGCGCTTTTCTTTGTCTGTTCAGCCGGCGGTGGCTATCACTGCTCATACTAACTACCCAGTTCTTCTTCTATTTATTCCAAACAAAGTGCTGTTGCTCCTACTGGAAACATAAAACGCATCACTTCCTGCACGCCAGAGGATGTTTCTCTGGAAAAACCTACCAAATCCTGGGTGTTTAGAACAGCAAATGTAAAAACTGGGTGTAAGTTGAACCACTGTTGTGTTATATCAGCTGCCAATAAGGAGTGGCAAATCAGACATGTATTAATATGAATATGTTGCAGATTATTACTTGACCTCACTGTATGTCTGTGCAGTGTCTCTGTCTTGGCCCTGCCTGCCCTGTGGAAAGAGCACTGCGGTGGTAATTACACGTTCCTGTCCGCTCCACTCTCTTCCCTGCTTCCTGTACTGCACCACTCTATTGACACACTGTTTATCACCCTGATTACAATGACAAATTGACTTTTTAGAATGACTTACACACATATACAGACACACACACACGCAGACCACACCTGGTCCGGCTATTTTAAAATCTCTATGTGATTACACCAGAGAGATAAGATGTCTAGACTGGTTGGATGTTGCATGAGTTAGTCACTGTGCATGACCGTGTGTGTGAGTCAGTCACTTTTTCTGTGATTATGCGAGAATCAGTGGAAATTCTAACCACTGTTTCATATTGCGCAAAGGCTTCCCTTAAAACGACAAACTATTTTTAGGCACTTTTAAGCCTCAACATTTCCCGCAATTTCCAAATAGTAGGTTCTGCTTGTCTGATGTCACCACGTTTCAGTCAGGACCCTTTGTTTGACACACACACACACACAAGCACACACACATACACCAGGGGCTACAATGCAGCACGATTGATCCCTACAGTACCAGAGAGGGCCGCCACAGGGAGTGATTGATTGGTGGCTGTGATTGATCGCTGGATGTTGTGGCAGCCCGGTGGGTGGGATGAGACGGAGTGATTGTTCTTGTGTTTGTCTAAACAGTAGAAACAGGAGCCTGTCTGCTCATTGGGCCCTGGCTGGGTGATTGATACCCCCCCTGTGAGGGAGCTGCAGGCCCCTATACGTTAGAAGTGTGTCCATGGCTGCGGGGCTGTTATGTGTATCAGCTCATTCACATAATGATGTGGTCAATAGATGTGAACATTCCTCACTGCATGTGTAGTACATGTGTGCTTTTATGAGCCGGCATGTTTGCCTATGTGCATGTATGTATGCAAGTGTGTGTGTGTGTGTGCGTGTGTGTGTGTGTGTGGGAGTGTGTGTTTCCTGGTGGTAATGAGCGATAATGAAACCCGGGATGCAGGAAGCTTGTAAGTAGGAGGAAGTTGTGATGTCAGCCTAATAACACACACCGAGCTACAGTGAAGACATTGAAGGAAAGCCCCACTGCAATCATTCAATGTACTGTTCTATCTGTGCACTTTGGGGTAAGCAACTAAGTGCTGAAGGCAACCACACACACACACACACACACACACGCACGCACACAGGGGCTTTCACTGGCCTGTGGTCATACAGGCAGACAGCAGGCAGCAGTCCCAGTGCTTTATGGCAGATTCATTAGGCGGTAATAACAGTCCAGAGTCAATAGCGCTCACTAATCACCGCCTGGTTAGTGTGTGTGTGTGTGTGGCTCGATGGCTGGCTGGCTGTGTGTTAATATCTATGTCTGTGTGCCTGCCTCTGTAAGGAGAAAGTGTGTGCGAAAGAAAGAGAAGAGACTCAAGAAGAGAGAGAGAGAGACTGGTCCTACTGGGCAGAAAGAGATCCCTCTAATGTGTGCAAGGACTGGCAGACAACCGCACCCACTGCTGACACACACACACACACACACACACACACACACACGCAGACTGACCACCTGACACCTGCCCCTGTCAAACCCTAATTGAGATGCACATTGAATCATGAGCGGAGCCTGATGAGCGGCGCTGCTGACAGACCCAGAGTCAGACGGGCAGAGCACCTGACAGACAGACATGCTGATGCAGATGTACGGGCAGCCAGTCAGACGGTTGGAGAGCTGGTGATGAAAAACAAACCGCGGTAAAGAGCAGATTACAAGACTGTGTTTCAGCACATCATTCAGATTCACCCTGGCCTGCGCTGATGGAACAGTGCTGCACTGATGTATCCGAACATGGGTTTATGTCTGTAGGAGGATCAGGGGTGAAGTCAGGGCAAAATACCCACAAGTCAGTGCTATATGCTGAGATTAATGCAAAACATGACATTAAAACGTCACTTTTTTGCACTTTCTTTTTTTTGCTTCAATGTCTGGATAAAACAATTTTTGCATTAATCTCAGTATAAAAAACTGACTTATTGTGTGTGTGTGTGTGTGTGTGTGTGTGTGTGTGTGTGTGTGTGTGTGCGCGTGTGTGCGTGTGTGAGTGTGTTGCATTACCCCGAATCCTTGTTCTGTTTTTCAAGGTAAAATTGAATTTTTACCACTAGGTGTACTTTAAGTCTCTTTGCTGTCATGTCTGCAGAATAAATGACATAATGCACAAACAAACACACTCACACATACATGCATTCTGTGTCTCTCTGTCAGTCTCTCCCTCTCTTTCTCTCTCTCGTTGCCAGGCAGTTAAAGTTTCAGCAGATTAACATATATAGCACCCCATGGAAAAGTCATTTGGTCAACTGAAACCATGTGCCTGGTTGTTGAGTAACTCAGGTAAGCCTAGCCGGGCCACAGCGGAACATTCCTATTTGTAAGAGCCAATGGACAAATACAAATAGCTTCATACTAACTTAGTGTGTGTGTGTGTGTGTGTGTGTGTGTGTGTGTGTGTCATATTAGACTCATGAAAGCTGAGATAGAGGGATGGGAATCCTGTCCGCTCGGTGTTGGCATCTCCAATCCCCTCTGGTGTCGTTCTTCTCACCACTCACGGCACAACTCACCACTCACAGCTTAGTCACCGCCACACACTCCAACCTCAGTTCCAGAAATCCACCATTCACGTCACATCCAAGGATACATTCCATGGTATTTTAATTTAAATTGGCAGAACTAAGCAACATAATGCAATAAACGAGTGAAGAAAGGAAAGAAGTATGAAAGAAATTAGGTAAATAAAAGGGTAAATAATAATAATAATAGCCCCCTTAAAATAGAAAATAAAAATAATGATACCCCCATTAAACAAAAAAATAATAATAATAATAATGAGGTAGAGTATTCTGAGTATACATAAAGATTTCAGAACATTTGGCCTTCCATTCATGGCAAATGTCAGTTATAACAGTAAGAGAGGTTTTTCAGCCAGTGGCTAACCGCTGGTGTTTCTGTCTCAGTCACATCACACTGTCTGTGGAGTCAGACATCAGAGTCAGCGAGCTCCATTACTAATGCTTCCCAGTCAGTGATTTGGAGCGCTCTTGCAGTCCTGTGATGAGTCTTACATCATGCAGAGGATGTGGTCTCGGTGCTGCTGTTAACTGAGGTCAGCTCTCTGTACAGATATGATAATGCTGCTGTCCTTGACTACTGGTAAACACTGTTTGTTTCCATGAGGGCGATTGTTCAGTTGCTAGATAAACAAGCTATTTATTTATTTGGTGATAGCACATGATGTGATCATACGTCTTGAGGTGTGTTATTTTTCATAACACAACATTGTTGCTTGTATTCTCAACAAAAGCATTGAAGTGAGTTGGAAGGAAGGGTAAAAATACCATAAATACATGCATCTACCTAAAAAGACAGTTCTTCAGTCACTAAAAGTCAGTCTTCTCTCTCAGGAGTAGTATTTCTGTAGTTTGTGCTCTATTTTGAACACTTTTCCGTGAGTGTGTGTGTGTGTGTTTGCGCACATGTGTCAATGTTGATTTACGGGGTCAGGCAGGGAGACTTCCCCTCTGACAGGGCCAAGTGTTTGTCAAGAAGATCTAATCCCTCAAGACACACACACACACACACACACACACACACACACACCACCCGGGACAGGCCCGGAGCTGTGGGGGGAAGCAACACATCACTAATAGAATCTCTGGCCTCCTCCACATTGCTGACGTTGTCCTTCTCTTCTGCCTCAGCCTCCTTTTGGTGTTGAACCCCAGTCTGTGGTGGATAACACTAAAACCAGTTCAAGATCATGCTGTGAGTCACTGGTTCTCGACCAAGTGCCATCGAGGCTCAAGGGTCTGCAGGTTTTCATCTCAGCCGAACCCTACAGCGGCTGATTTCACTGTTTAGTTCCTCCTCTCTGGTTGAAGCTGTGCTAGTTATTGAAGTCAGCTGCATGGAAACCTGCACACACTTACAGCGCGCCTTGAAGGCACATGGTGCAACCAACAGACCAGCTCATAGTCACATGAGGATATGTTGCAGTTTCGCTGACTGTGCGCTCGTGTTGGTGGACAGACATCTGGCCTGAGACCTGTTGTCATGGCAACACGCTGTGATTAACCGTGGAAACTCCTTTGTGTTTTTTTTTTTTTTTCATCTATCCTGTTCGCAACTTGTTCCTCTCCCTGCCTGCTGGTTTGAGTATGTATTTGTATGCATTTGAGTCTGAGTCATTTGAGTGTGTGTGTGTGTGTGTGTGTGTGTGTGTTTGTGTTTGCATGCGTGCAAAACAGTGTAAAGCAGACGTCGCGCTGTTTTGCAGATTCCTCTCCTCTGTTTTCCTCTCCTCCCTCTTGCTGTCCTTCTTCCACTCTCTCATTCTTTCCCTCCCTCCCTTCTTTTTCTCACACCCCTATGTCAAACCCAGCTGGTCTGGCAGGACCTCTCTCTCTCTCTCTCTCTCTCTCTCTCTCTCTCTCTCTCACCCTCTCCCTCCCAGCTGTGTGTCATGCATATTATGGGATAATTCTGATAGTTCAGGCTAATGGAGATGAATGTCATCTTCTGCATTCCTCTCTTGATGACTTGTGCTGCTAGGAATACAGTCTGTCTCTCTATATGTTGTGTGTGTATGTGGTTGTAATCCTCTCTCTCTCTCTCTCTTTCTCTCTCTCTCTCTCTCTCTCTCTCTCTCTAGTAGCACAAAACATGGGTGTGGCTGTAGCTGTTGACCTCAGTAAACCAGCGTTGTGCAGACAGTGTCTGAACCGTAGCTTATCCCCAACAAACTGCCCCGAGGAAAGAGGCAATAATGAGCGTAATGATGATGAATGTTGCAGGACAACGGTGGCAGGTAGAGAGGACTTTTCTCCTTCTTTCGTTTGTGTGAGAGATGGAGGCTGATTTTGAGGCCAGATTTTCATGCGTTATGATTATCTGTAAGCATTTATCTTCATCTATCACTGAGGACAACACACACAGCAGCACATTAAACGCTTGCACACACACACACACACACATACACACACACACACACCCACATAAATATGGCAAAACAGAGACATCAGCTTACCCTTCACCCAGATGCCATACCCACGCATGCATTCCCAAAGAAACACCTCAACACTGGAGAATTGTGTGTGTGCGTGTGTGTGTGCGTGTGTGTGTGTGTGTGTCTCTTGACCTCTACCCCAGAGAGGCCAGGAAGCTCGGCAGAGGCCCGGCAGAGTCGGACCTGTTTTGGAATAACAAGGGAAGACATGTTTTCTCTCTTCCCTGGAAACCCTGCTACTTCCCTAAATCTCATTACCGCAGATGATCGCCGCAGTTGATTCGCTCTCCCCCCAATAACAATTGCTAATAATATTTCACTGCCTAATAGTCTGGGAAATTACGGCCGGGGAGTAGCGCTGATATGGGTTTCCTGTTCACTCCTTTACTGAATCAGCGTAGGCGGCTCACACTCCTTCACAGCTTCCTTTTATGAAAGAGAGAGAGAGAGAGAGAGCGAGAGTGCTAATGGGTCTAATTAGCGTAGCCACATTTAGATTTAGTTATTCCTGTGTGTCTGGGGCTCGATGGGCCTAATTACCTCAACAGGCAGGAAATGCCTCTCTGGCAGTTTCCCTCTGTGCCAAACTGACACGGCCCGGCCAAAGCTTCTGGTTTCTGATTCGCAGAATGAGCCGATGCCACTCATCACGTCCTCATTCAGCACCAGTCAAACTACGCTGCAGCCTTAGTTGAGGATGTCCCACTGGATGGCAGGAGCCACTGTGTGGAATGCTATCATGTAGTGTTTGAGTTTTGTCTATGGGTTGCTTTCCATTCACAGTACAACAACCTTCTATGGGCATTTTGATGGAGCCATTTTGACCCTCCGTATGCATTCCACTTAACTGGATGATGACTGAAAAATGGCACATGTAAAAACAACCTATACAATAGCAATAATACCCAAGAGGGCGTTCTTTTCTGGGAGTATGACGGTGATGTGGCTATAGCTTTCACCGAGTACTGTTGTTATCGCTGAACCACCCATAAACTTTTATACAGCAGTCACTAACGCATGTGTGCTGTGTGGGAAGTTTTCTCGAATGTCATCTACAAAAGAATAAAAAACAAAACGGGAGAAAACAAGAAAAATCGCTATCAAGCTCTTAGGAGTCAGCATAGCAACCATTAAAGCGTGGCTAACCGTGCTTTATGGGAGTTATCAACACAGTTGGAACACATTTTTGACCAGATTCATTCCTTGGCTGAAACAACCCGTTTCATATCATGTTGTTGACCAATAATAACTAGCTCACTAGCCAACAATGGCGAGTTATCCATAGATATAGTATTTTACAGTTTATGATCGTCTTTTTCTGCCCTGACTTGTGGTAGATAAGCCGTATTTTCCGTCTGGGATCTGCAGCTCCCAGTCTCCAGTTGACTTATAGCTCTCCAACTTAAACTCAGCAGCATAATTCACTGTTTATGACAAATGCAGAGAGTTCAGTAAGGCCGCGGAGCGTGCGGTGTCTTGTTAAGGCCTCTTCTGGAGCTCTCTCTATCTGCCTGACTGTTTATTTGTGCTACGAGGGAGGAAGGGGGTGACAGGAAGACCGAGGTCTTAGCTTGTAGAGGAGGGATGATGAAATGCTTTAATTTGACAGAGATCTATTATCGTTCCAGATACGCTTGCCAAAGAAAGACGCGTTTGCAGCAGGTAAGCTCCGGATTCACAGACAAATCCTGTCCTTCCTATTCGTTGGCACAATCAGAGGGGTGAATTATGAATGACTCATGTCTAACAAAGACATACATCATGCGTGTATGCTCACACACAAACAGAACAAACTAGAGTTATTTAATCAGCGGTTCACTTTAACTAGCCCATCCCATGCTAATTTATTGTTTGAGAAAATGACAGCGCTAAGGAACCATAAATCTGGGCAAGAATGGACAGAGCCATGGAGGAAAACATGGAAAGATGTCTCTCTCTCCGTCTCTCTCATAAAAACACCCACTCACACACATGTACACACACCAGGCAGGGGGCTGCAACAAAGGGCCATAAACAGCCCTGTGCTTTGTGTGAGAAAGGGCAGCGTTTGGCCTGTTTTCACTGCCTGTGTCGGGCAGTAATTATGCAGGGTCACTTCACCAGCCAGTGCCCTGCAGCCTCTGAGGAAGATGAAAGGGGCTCCTTGGGGTCCAGCAGGCAGGGGAAGGACGGGGGACTTTGCCCTGAGGTGGGCAAGGACTCTGTTGGTAGGTGATGAGTGTCGAGACTGCAGAAACAGCTCACCTTTCTGTTGAAATGACTGCAGTAATGATGTACAATGACATCATCTGGAATGGGGTTACTAGGAAAGGGTGAGGATACAATAAGCATAAATTGAATGTAAAACAAGCTCTTCATTAAATATACATTGCAGTGAAATTAGCTGTGATGACAGGAACCTTGATTTGAATTGCACATAATTTTGTCTTATTAGGAGTTCTTATTAGGAGTGATTGATAACCTGAGCACCTATCCATTAATGAGTGTGAAATAATGAAATATAACGATAGATAGCAGCTCTCACAAAGGCTACAGGACATAGAGTTGATGGTGGGTATTACAGTTCATGTACATTTCAATGATGTATTTATAAAATGTTTATTAAATATTTATAAAAAGTCCCACAGGTGTTACACTTAAACATTACTCACGTCTTCACTTTTCAAACAAAACGTGCTGAGCTATGTATTATGTTTGTTTCCACAATGCTAATTGTCAGCACCAGAGCTGGACAGAGGTGGACTACATTGTAAAGTAACTGATTACTTATTGCTCATAACTCACTCCAAAAGTAATATACTTTACTTATTATTCCCTGGGAGCAGGAATTCATTACAATAACTGCTCATTATATTACTTCTCTCTTATACTGCCAGTTGAATCCTGTCTTACTTTACCTTAATGATACTGTGTGAATGACCAGGGGAGCTAAATGGGGGCTTTCAGGTGACAGCTGATTTCCATGTTGTTTTGGCAGGAAACTGATCATTTCACCACTGATAAATCTGACAGAGTGTGGTTAGATAATGTCAGCTTGTTAGCTAGATAATCGGGTCGGCTCACACTAGATATCGTATCTAGTAGAAGCTAACATTGGTGGTGGCTTGTAGCTGCATCTTAACATGAAATTGATCTGCTGGCTAGTTAGCTAGCTATCAAAGCCAAAAAAACAACTGTATGTTTAAGTTAACTAAGCTGACCCTCTCAAGCAACAACTTATATATTCATCCATTATTTACATACAGTCAATTCTCCAATTGACCTCCATGATAGCACCAGACATGGTTGCTATAGGAGATATGTGATGCAACTGCCTCTATAGCACTGAAGCCCAATGTTCCTGTCATTCTTTCACATGATGAAATCATGTGAAAAGTAGTGTGAATGCTTCTACATGATAACAAAACTAATGACTTCTTATTTTGGATTGGTAACTGTCATATTTATTCCTGAAAATGAAATAGTTTAGTTACAGTAGTTACACTTCTTGCTACTGGGAAAAGTTGTGTTACTGAGTACTGAACATGTTACCACCTGAAACTGAGGGATTAAGATAGAGGTCTTGATTGAGGTCTCTATCTTCCCACTCCATCAGCCCCACCTGTCCTTCATCCCAAACACTTACAGTGTTAATGGTCAACGCTCAGCCTGTGATGCGCTGTCTATGTACAGTATGATATATGAACACTGAACAGTGATTTCTACAGTCTACAGGTATACATCTATGACCGGTGGGCTGAAGGAAGTCGGTAAGGTGAGCCAGTTTCTCCCCTCAGGCTCCAGCTCCCATGGAGAATCTGGTCACGTGTAAACCCGGCCTTAATGACAGGGGGCTGCTGCTGGCCCTAAACTAAACCCTGACCCGCCTCTCTAACCTGGCCACAGGGCTGGTAGGGGGGGCTGGAGGGAGGGAGGGAGGGCGAGAAAGAGACCCACAGGCCACAGGGGGCAAGAGAATTGTGATGGGGGAAACAGTAGAAAAGATAGACCCACCCTCCCAAAAAGGCCAGAGGCAGTTACAGAGGGCTAAAGGCAGGAGTGGAGACGAGAAAGATAAGAAAAAGGTGTGAATGAGTGATGACAGCGACAAAAAAAGGGAGAAACGGGCTTCATGTGAGATGAGCTGGACAAGAGAGAGGTGAACAGAGAGATAAGGAGAGGAGAGTGGAGAGGAAGAAAGAGAAGAAAAGCTTAGCAGGGGGGAGGAGGGGACGGAGATAAAACATGAGGATGGGAGGAGAAGTGAAAGCAGGAGGAGGGGTGAGAGGAGTCGGCATCTGTCGGAACTTAATTATTAACAATGGCCTTTGTCTGCTAAAATAATGTTTACTCGCCCCAGATTTATTAGGCTTTAAAAAGCTTATAAGCATTAATATTTCACAGTAATGCATTTGGAACACATGCTGTGTGTAAAATATGGTTGAATTGTTACTGAAATCTAATGAAGCTCATCGTCCACTCCAGACTTGTTAAGAGGCTTTCAAGTATAGACAATCAGCTTTGAACCTGGGTCATGGGAAACAAAGTGTCTGCCAGTCAGTCAGAGGGGAATCCCACCAGCCAGGAGAGAGATTCTGACTTCATGCGGGGCCACTCTGCTTCACAAGCAGATCCCCCTCGCCCCTTCTCCCCTTCTCCCCCTCTCCCCTTCCTCCTTTCTGTCCTCAAGAAAGAAGACTACACTGAAATTGCTGTCAAAATTGCCGGGTGCTTTATCACCTCAATTACAGCAATTGCGTTTTTAACATTTTTTGGGTGGATTTTGATGTGGGGGGGGGGGCGGGGATGAAAGGGTCTGTCTGGCTGGGATGTTTACCAGTGCTGTGAGAGGCCCTGTGTGTTCCCACGTGAGGCGAGGAACGTGGTTTGGGTGTAATTAAAAAGGCATTTGTGGAGGACAGCTTGTCTTTCACTGGCTCAGCGGTACCCCCCCAACCCCCCCCCCCCCCCCCCGAATCCCTCTTACCGGCTGCTGACGTTGAAGCTGTCCATCGATGCTGATCAATCTGCCGTCAGTTAAGGGGGTCCCTCTCCTCTCTGTTTCAGCTTAGGCCAGGTGAAGAGGGAGCGGTGATGCTAAATCTGCACACAGCAATGGGGGGGGGCGGGGGGGGAGGACCCCTTTTGCCTTATCAGTTTCAGGCTGACTCAAAGTAACCTCTCCCTCCCTGGCTCCTTTGCTCTTCCTCCCACTCTCTCTTGCTCTCTCTCTCTCTCTCTCTCTCTCTCTCTCTCTCTCTCCCTCTCTATCTCTCTCTCTTTCTGTTTAATCCGCCTATTGGCAGCGCTGAATAAGATAAGTGTAGAGCAGAGAGAGGTCCATTGAGAGAAGAGAGAGTCCATTGTGGCAGCACTGGGGGCCATTTAGGAATTAAGAGGGAACAAATTGTCCCATCGGATAACATTCCTTGTGAGAGATTGTAGGCTGGGCCACAAGACTGTAGTAAAACTTATTGTTATGCTATGGATTAGAGACTGTATTAGGTATTGTAACTACAATAATGGCTCAGGATTACAGTAATATCAAATGTCAAACCTGTCTGTTTGCACTGTATGTTCTTCTATTGCCCCGAAGACCACTTCAACCTTATCAGGCTCATTAGAACAGAGAGGGAACTGTTCTACCATTACACGTTGATTCATGGTCAATTACTCCCTCCCTCTTTCTCTCTCTCTCTCTGACTCTCCCTCTTTCCCATCTCTCTCTAAGTGAAGGTAATGACTCTTATCTGATGCTCTTTATGCATGGGCCTTTCTCTCTCTGGCTCCCCTGCTTTACTGTACTTTCCCTCAAAGCAGCAGAGCTTCAGTAACAATGCATTAGCCCACCTCTTCACCCAGCGGCCGGCCTAATCTTACGCTTCAAAGCCCATTCTTTGAAGGGACAGGGAGACTTGCATCTTTGTTCTATGCTGGGTACAGATAAACTTGGTGAATACGCTCCAGCCTCATTCTTATCTATGCAAGAGGCTTCACTCCCTGCTCCTGGTCTATCATGCTCCCTGACAGATTGATATGCTTCGGATACACGGTGCTATTGACACACCTTATCAGTGTAAGGGAGGGGTGGAGAGATGGGCGGTTGTGTTGAATGTATGGAATATACATGGAATATGTGTATAAGGAGTTATTGAGGTTGAAGATCTAGAAATAGGTCAAAAGGGCAGAGAGTTCTCTGGACAGAAAGGATAAATGGGAGGAAATTGAGAAATCTTTCACTCGTCAGCAGTAGCAACAGATGGGAGCCAGACAGCCCAGTCTGACAATAGGAAGGAGTGGCCACGACAGCACAGGGCCATCTGGGATCTGCCTGGTCCTACACACACACACACACACACACACACACACACACACACATACAGACACACACGCAAGAGCAGGGCCAACTGTCTTTCACATTTCCAGTATAAATCTCTGGATTCCTCCTTCTCTCCATGTAAACTCTGCGACCCTTGGACTGCCCTCCTGTGCTGGCAGTGGCCGATGGGTCACTGGTGAGGGAGGTCTCACACACACACACACACACACACACACACACATGCAGGAAAATGGTTTAGGACTGGGGTCTCCATCACTTTAAATCATGGGGACTTGACTGTGTGGCCTGAGGGACACATTCCACACTGTGTGGCTGTCAGAGACTTAGAGGAAATTACTCGTACTATAAATCAGGCTTTTATGTGTTTCCACCTAAAGCGTTCCACTACAGTTTCTGAAAAAAGTAAAGATTTTTGCTATCCATTTTCTGATTTTGATTTTCCATGCAGAAATGCCCCCAGTAACTAAAAAAATGACCCCTGTGTAGAGTTCATGCCTTGTCAGTTTCTACTTTCATCTGATTACGTCTGAAACTGAGCGCTGTGTCACCACACTTCCTCTTGAGGTTACCACTCCTCTCCGATGTCCAGCATATCAGTTACTCATCAATTTGTAAATACAGCGTCATGCTTGTGTCATGCAAATGGACAGTACACTCTGAGTCAGAGACTATCAAATCAATTGTCAGAGTCCTGGCCCGCGGAGGTTTTCCACATGTTCAGACGGCTCCTGTTTGAAAATAGGATAGTTAAATGACTTAAACGGTCTTATCTTGGTTTATCTGCTGTCATACATGAGTCACAAAGAAACACAAATACAATAGAATCAAGTAGAATACAATACAATCTCTCTCTCTCTCTCTCTCTAGTGTCTTGGTTCCCCCTTGTAAGACTTTCCCAGTGTGACTCAGCCCAGCTCAGAGGAAAAGCAGGCTGAGTAAGTGCAGTAAGTGTAGCCAGGGGAGACAGCTGTGTCCAAACCTTGGCTGGGAACTCAGCGGGCCCAAAGCCCAGTGATATCACCACTTCTCTGCACAGCACATAGCATCATCCTCCCATCTAGGTCATGCTCCGCTACAGCCACATGAGCAACCTGCAACCTGCTGCTATACATGTGTCATATATCAAATAAAGAATCGCCAAATAATAAGCATTTGTATCTGTATGTGTTCATGCTTGTGTAGCTGGGAAGCATGAATGATTTTTTACTAGTTTCATGTGACAGAAGAGTGAATACATTTAACCCTTTAGGGAAAGGCTAGGCTATACTTCAGACTGGCAAAATCTATTATATAACTGTCAGACTTCATTCTATTGTCATAACATCCTGTGTTATTTGTGCTATTGAATTTTTTTTTTATCTCTCATCCAGTGTACACATTCCACACTGGCTGTTTGCTACCAGACAAGTCAAGAAGTCGTGAGTCTCTTTTTCCCTTAAAGGAATGAGTCCTTAGAAAGCCATCTAGCACCTGCCACTGAGCTCTCTATTCAGCCACATGGACGCCCACAGCAATAAATTCACCACTGTGTCAGCTCCAACACGCCCACGCATTGTTCAGACCTCCCACTGGCCAGTCACTGGACAGTGTGAATGTGTGTGTGTGTGTGTGTGTATGTGTGTCAGAAGCATCTGCCTGTTCTGCACAATGTGACCCTTCCCTGAGGTGGGAGATGAGGCTACATTTCATCGTGCTGGTGCTATTCGTAGTCATGGGAGTCATGAAAACAGCATGGACACAGGGAGGGTCCGCATTACCGAAGCATCAGCCATCTAGTCTTCATCCTCCGCCATGTTCAGGCCTTTTTCCATTTTAAGTCTGAGATAGGATCTTAGGTCAAGGCAATGCAGTTGCTTCAGAACAGAATCAGCCAGGAGAGATAGCAAGTAATGTTTGTCAGGTCATAGATGAGTCAAGCTGATAGTGGTGATGGTGATCATTATAGATGTGCAATTTGAGGGACTGCACAGGGTCGGGGAGAGGCAGTGATAATTATGTCCATGACAGCTATCTGTCCCTGTCCATCATCATCTGAGTGAGAGTCTGGACTCTGTCATAATGTAGAAGGCCTGTCATTATCCGGGTATCAGTTCAGAAGTCCGCTGGGCGGACTGTTGTCATTCATTCATTCATTCAATCATTCTCTTTACCTGCTTATTCCTATTCAGGGTCACGTCAGGCTGGAGCCAGCATGCATTGGGGAAGGCAGGGAAACTCACACTTATTCATGGGCAATTTAGCATCTCCAATCCTTTGGACGGTGGGAGGAAACTGTAGCTGTCGGGTGAAATCCACACACCACTGAGTGTACAGAAAAACACATGCACACACACACACACACACACATACACACACACACACACACACACACACACGCACACACACACACACACACACACACACGCACACACACACACCTACACACACACACACGCACACACACACACACAGACATAAACCTGTGCAAACAGACACAAACATGTGCACACACATACACACGTATAACACATGTACAGACATGCAGAAACACATCCATACACACACACACACACACACACACACACACACACACACTCTGAGCTATGTTCTTCATGCCTCTCTCTTCAGACACACACGCATGGACACACATATATACATATATGTGTGCAAACATACAAAATAGCATAAACACACACATACTCACACACATGTACAGACAGACATAAATACACTCACACAAACACACACACGCACATTAATGTTCTCCTCTCCTTGCACTGCCAGCAGGGACATCTGGCCACCAGTGATGTGAAGACCCAGTGGTAAGCTGAACCTGATATTTGGCTCTGTGTATTTCTGTCTCTTTGTGATGTGGACACACATCTGTGTCTGTCTCTGCCCAATCTATTCATAGAAAGACCACTTCAGCATTCTTGAGGGGCCTCCATAGGAATCCTGCTTGACTCCTCGCTGTAAAGATCAACAACTGACACACACATGATGGCAAAATTCAGTGTTTCAGTATTTTTCTTGCTCCTTCACCCTGACCCTCATGCCTACGCCTTTCCCATCTTTCCCCTGTTGTTCCCATCCTGTCTGTCCCCTTATCTGCCTCTATCCATCCCTCCCCCTCCCTCTGTTCTTTCTGCCCCTGCCCGTCTCTCCTACTTTCCCACACTTGCAGCCCTGTGCGTATGGTCTTTGCTCACGGCCAGGAGCCTGGGTCCACTGCCAAGCCCGAGCGCTGCTCCGGGACCAAGCCACGCTGCCAAAAAGGTGCCCGCCGCTGCCAAGTGGGAAGGTTGTTTTAGAAGAGAAGGCACCGCCACCCCAGGGGGATCATGTATTGTGTCAACATGGTCTCACATGGCAGGAACACGCCCCCCAACCACCGTACCCATGGCACACAACAATGCAGACAGGTGGGCAGGCGATGGTTATACAGTACAGTGAGCTGCCTCTGCCCGCTGCCACCCTCTGCCAACTGTACTAAAGAAACAGCATGGAGACGGGTGTCTATGCCAGCTTCCTGCCCTCCGATTAACGCAGACTGACGTGCTGATACTGGGCTGGCCAGATCCACAGGCAGCTGTGACTGGCAGCCGCACACTGCTGCGAGGGACTCTCAGCTTGTGGATTGAGGCCTCATTTCAGCTCTTGAGAAGATGACACCTCCCTCCCACCCTACAATAATTATAGATTTTACATGGCTGAAGTTACATCAAAGGCTGCAGCACAAAGCAGCGCAGATCAGATCAGTAACAGCTTGAGGGAAGGAGGGGCTCTATCTTCCTTTCCATCTGCTTCCATCGCTTTGGATAAAAGCGTCTGCCAAATGGGAAATTGTAAATTGCTTACCAGCCAGCGGACAGACAGCCACATTAGAGAGCACTTGTTGAAGTAACATGGATCAGAATAGCGCTGCTTCATTTCATTGGGCTCCCTGGCCCGTCTACACCTGCTGTAATGCCCCTATGGAGCCAATATGCAAGTGTGTCTGCTCACGGTGAGCGACCTTTGACCCCTGGCGGTCAGCTGACCAGGGGGTGCCCCCGTCATAGGACAGCTTCAGCCACACCTGCCGCTGGGCCAGAGAGGGGTTACACCCTCCTGTCTCCCTCCTCCTCTGGAAATAGACCCTGTCGGTACAGAAGTTACATAACTACCTGCTTTGTTGAGTGGTTGATTAATGAGCACAGGAGGCAGCGGACTTGTAATATCTATTTCAGTGTGTGTGGATGTGTGTGTTGTTGCATGTATGAGTATATGTTCTTAGAAGTGAGCAAATGTCACACCCATTACTGTAATATGGCATGCAGCCCATTTCTGGTGGACTACGCAGTCCATCATTATTCCATGAAAATGACCTGACCATCCTGAACTACTAGCTGCAGCTACAGCAGCTATAGCTACAGAGTCCTGAGTGTAGGGCTAGTATAGAATAAATAAAAAATGAACTAGAACATCTAATGCAGCGTTGTATGTGTGTGTGTGTGTGTGTGTGTGTGTGTGTGTGGGTGGGTGGGGGGTCACGTTGCTAATGTGCTGAGGTGGTGAGGAGCCAGCTGTCACTCAAAGATCCCCACTGTGTTACCGCTCCCATTCATCCAGTCAGCAGCTCTACACCTACCATACTCTATGGCTTCTGGAGGGAATCAATACTTGTTAGATTGGATTTTATTGAATTGTATTGACCTATAAAGTGCTCTCTTTTTTGTTGCACAGCACACACTAAAATCAATGATAATTCAATGTAAAATAGTCTACTGCACTTAACTCCAGTTGGGATATACTGTAGATAGCGGAGTATAGATAGACAGGCTGTAATGGCTAAAGAGAGTGAAGAGTTTCGCTGTGCTGCACATTCAATTCAGCTGAGTGTTTTGTTACTGAAACAACTTGATTGGAGCCCAAAGAAACAGAAGAGTCAAGTCAAAAATAAAGAGAGGAGGCATGTGTTAAAAGAACAATATTTCATACTTTAATATTATCTCTGGCAGACATTAGCGGTATTAAATACACTGTATTGCTTTCCAGTTTTTTTCAGGGTGGATTAAGATTTCAGTTTACATTCGTTAGAAGCACGAAACCAACTTTTCTCCAGTCAACGAGTGTCAAACCTTAATCTGACCAAAGAAGTCATCTCAATACCAAGGCAAATAGAATTTGAAACAATTATTATTTACATAAGATACAAAAATATATTTCACAAAAAAAAAAGTTTTTCGGATAAATTTACAATAACCAGCTCTATAAAATTACAAATATACTTCTATTATAAAAAGCCATTTTTAAATACTCTTCCAGCTCAAGTTTTGTATGAGGGAGCGTAGCCTGACCTGTGTGTGTGTGTGTGTGTGTGTGTGTGTGTGTGTGTGTGGGGTGGTTTGTAATTCTGACAATATTACGTTCCAGTTACTCTCTGTAGCATATTTTCCTCCTCTTCGTTCCTCACTACCTTGCATGGAGTCCATTACCTCATGGCTATTCCTGTCCTTGTTTTCCCTACACTGTTAATTTTGACCCTTCCTGCAGCCCTTACAGCCCAGGTGGCCTAGTAGATCACTGTAGTCTAACTATAGGAGGGAGCTGGCTAGACCTGATGCTGTGGTGGAGTCGCTTGGCAGTTGCTGTGCCATCCAGCTGTATCCTGCTGGGTGGCAGTCGGTGTTGGGATGGAGGAGGGGGGGTGTAGCCTGCTCATTGGGGGTCCAGACGTCCACTCCCTCCCTCCCGCATGGCTACACTCCAAGATGAGTCTGAGTCTCCACGTCTCCATGTCACATGCCTAAGAACAGAACAGACAGACAGACAGGCTTCTGGTTAGGACAGGACTGCCTGGCTCCTTGGCCGCCAACTCTATTCTTGGGAAGGCGGATGTTCGGTTTTTACAGGCTGGTCATCGTAAACACCGGTGGCCCTAATAAACACGCCATTCTGCGGGGCTAACGGGGGGCTGGCGGGCTGCCTGACGACTGCCTGATTGAATGTCCAGCTTTAAGAAGGGATTGGACGCCCTGCAAGCTGCGAATGAAGGACACTCAGTGGCCGAACGCACCGGAAAGAGCAGGGCAGAGGGGAAAACAACATTAAAACAAGGAAGCATTTCAATTCCCCAACTCCCCTCTCCATTCCATTCCTGACATTTACAGTGGGAATTCCCAGCACAGGTTTTAGCCCAGCACACATTCCATGTACTCTGATGCAAGTTCCAACACTCACAAGCCCCTTAGTAAAGAAGAGGTCCAAAACAAATAAACTGGGCTGCGTTGGTCTGTTACCCTCAGCGCTCTATAAGCTTCTAAACCAGTCCCTCTCGCCCTCTCAGGTTACAGTTACATGCATGTACATACATACACATGGCTCTGTGTGTGTGAAGAAGAGATAGCGAGAGAAAGGGATACGGGGAAATAGAGAACCTGTTTATGCACAGTGTGTACGAGGTGTATATTGCTGGTAGCTGCACTTTTCTTGGAGTCTCAAGGCTTTCTAAGTTGAGTGACGGGTGAAAAGGGATACGCTGCCTTTCTCTCCAGTGTAACCCCAGAGGCCTGCCGGTCCGCCCGCAGCACAGCGTGCCTCCGCTCCTCTTTAGTCCCGACACATCATTGTTTCTTAGAAACCGAGGGGGAGTGACTGCCGTGTCACTTTATGAGTGGTCGTTAGCATAGCTGACATAGGGAACAAACACTCCCGCTAATCCCGAGTAGCGGGCGGGTGCCAGCGCTCGGGCTAATTCATCATGGGTTCTGACAGCTAGGTTGCATTAACACTTACTCGCTAATGTCTTGTCAAGGTCGGCGATGAAGTCCTCCAGTTCTTTAGTGTCGCCGAGTTTGGCTGCGGACACGAGGGAGAAGAGAGAGAGAGTCAGGCTGCGGACTGAGGTCTATTAACAACCCACATGCAGCACAGGCCTACAGCAACAACAGCTAATGTGGTCAAAGAGCTGCTATAATAAGAGCAAAATGAATCTGTCATAGGCATCTTTAAACACACGCCTCAGATCATAAGACAGCAAACAGGACTAGCCTTGAGGTTTGTTACTTATCTCACTACATTTGATTCACCCTTTATAATACTTCGAATAATCTCACTCTGAACCATGTCTCCTTAGAGCTGTCTGGACCTGAATAATGCAGCTGCACTTTGCCAAGGATAGTCAAACTGAGAATGTATTTGACTAATGAAAGTCAAATGGAGAATGTGAAAGTCAAATGTGTGTGTCGAGGCGTGAAGAGCGTAGCTCACCTTTGGGTGACATAAGGGGGGGTGAAGTGGTGGCAGGGGAAAGCACAGTGGGGGAGTTCAGCCTCTCATCACTGAAGCTGAAGCTGTTTCTGTTGAGCGACTCTGCACCTGAGAGAGAGAGAGAGAGAGAGAGAGAGAGAGAGAGAGAGAGAGAGAAGAACAGACAAAAACAGACGCAGAGATTAAATGTATGTTCACCTTTTAGAGTGCCCCAAGAAGCCTCAGGCCCTTTTGAAAACATCCACCAGTTCTGTGTCACACACACACACACACACACACACACACATGCACTCACATGTATGTAACCGCTGTTTCTGATTTGTGTCAGTGGAGCAACTTCAGTGTGTAATCAATGCATTCTCTCCTAATGACAGCCTTCCTCTATGGCCTGTCACACACATGCATTTATACGCACACACTGGCATGTATGCACACAAACACATACATACACACACACACACACACATACAGTATAGATATTTTCTAGTATAAAGTCCTGAGCAGATATGTTCAGTGTGTAAGACACCAAACTGCTGTATGAATGCAGTAACATATTGTCTAAACTGCAGGACTGTAGAGCCAATACTGGCTTGTGTAACTATAACTCTGTCAGCGACTAGCCCTACATTGTGGCAGTTAATGACAGCAATATAACATGTTGGCCCGAGCCACAGAGCGCCCCAAAGTCAGGCAACTCTTCCCCTGCTCTGCAGCGAGATTTATCCCTGACACGTTTAGAGGACTGCTGTTTCTGCCTCATCCTGCCTTCCCCATACAACCCTAAACCTCTGAACGGCTGCTTACATAAATGATATAATGGCCACTTTGATTCTGCCAGACCATATTTCAAGCGGCCGCAGAATATGACATATTTTCACTGTTTGTTTGTCTGGTAAGAAATGGAAGGAGTGAGAGGAAAGAGAGTAGAGGGAGACCTTTTGTGGGATGAGCGTTGTCTGAAAATATACGGTAGCTAGGTTCCTGTCCTACAGGTTAGTATGTGCCTGGTCTGTCTGACTCCATTTCCCATACAGTTATTATCTAAGCAATTTTGCTGACAAGCATCAGGCTGTCGAGGTGCTTGATAGAAGCATCCACCTCCTGACAGCGATATCTGTGTAAGTATGAAGCGAGTGTGTGTGAGCGTGAGCAGATCAGGCAGCACTTAAAGCTGCCCGTCTCTATCTCGGCTCCAGTGGACCCTGACAGAGTGTCTCAGATGTCGACCACTTACCTAGTCCCCCCTCTCTGACCCGTACCACTCCCATCACTCGGCGCTGAACACACAGCGTGAGACGGGAGACGCCGCACACAAAGGGGGAGCGATCCCAGACACACACACACACACACACGCACACACACACACACACACACACACACAGAGTCGCAGTCTATGATGATAAACATCAGCGTTTGACTTTGGAAATGGAGCTGCCTCGTTTCTCAGCTATAGAATAGGCTTCCTGGTCTGCTGTTAAATGTTGAACTCTGTTTCTCCCTCTTTTACCTTCTCTCTTTCTCTCTTTCTCCCCCCCCCCCCCCCCCCCCCCCCCCCCCCCCCCCCCCCCACACACACACACACACACACACACACACACACTCTAGGGTGCATCTTCAAGACCCTGCACAGTTCTGTCCTTTATCCACGCCTTCAGCAATCCATCCATCAGGCTACAACACAATAGGGCGTCCCTGCGTGGGACAGGTCCCTCTTCAATAGACTGCCATGGAGAGGACAGAGCTCATGCAGGAATCTGATCCACTCTGGCAAATCAACAAGCTCATTAGTACCAGAGACACAGGCTCAAACACCTTCCCTGTTTTTATCACTGAAGGTGGTTTTTGAGGTGTTTGTAGTTGTAATGTAGTAATTACATCAATGCTGATTTGGTACATCAGCCAACACTGTTGGCATTGACAATACTCTTACAAAACCACTGGAACCTAGTTATTATATGAGTGAATTGCTGTCAAGAAGAGAGAAATCAGCCTGCTTTTACTGCAGCAATTAGATTGGTATTACATAGGTTTTACATAAGAGACAACACCAACGTTTCCACAGTGCCTGATTCGCTTTCTGGAGTCTATCAAGCGTGTGATTGGAGAGCGGTCTAGCCTGCAGTTAACTGGACATCCTCTCCTCATCCTTAAACTGTTCCACAGGCTGCCGTTCCAGAACACTTAAGACTATAAAGATCTTTTCACATCTTCCCATGGAAATCCCAACCCACTCACATGTGGTTGGGAAATTAAATAACTCTGCACATGGGGACCTGGAGCATATTTCTCTCGGTATGTCAGCGTATGAGGCTATCGCATTTGGGATAGGGCCTGCCTGAGGCCAGCGCTGCAGCTGGGTAAGCGGGTCTTTAAAATGCTGTATGGTATGGTAATGTGCAGCCTGGAGCCTACAGGAGAGAGTCATACAGTCAGCTTTATGACAATAAAACTTTAGACAGCCACAAAACCGTGGCTGCTTCTCAATACGGGGGCAGGTCTGCCAAAATATGCAGCAGTAGCTCAATCAAACGCCAAGATCTCTGGACCAAGATCAAGGATTTCTCTCTCTCTCTATGTGTCTCTCCACGTGTAATTGCGTGTGTGTGTGTGTGTGTGTGTGTGTGTGTGTGCGTGCGCACGCTTTACAGTTTGCCAGCAGACCGAGCCGGCCACTTGACTGCACATGATAAGATTCATGCCCTGAAAGTATTACAGGGCAGGGGACGAGAAGAAGGAGTAAGGCTGACTCCAATAGAGGAGTAGCATTAATGAGGCAAACTACCTTGTTCCTTATGAACAGATAGTGACCTGACCGCCTTGTTGGGCCTACAGCTAATGGCAAAGCTGGTGGAATTCCTTCAGACCATCAGTCACAGCTGAATGACTAGTCTGGATATTAAGAACAGACCATTAGACGGCAAGAACTATGAATAATTTCCACAGCGCCTGATTTCCATTATGGAGTCTGGAGTCTCCTAAGTCTTCTGTTTTTGCACTAATGATTGACTTTCAACTGCACTATTTTGAAGTATGACACCTTCCCTGGTTTCATCAGTATGTTTGTCTGTATATGTTGCATTGATTTGTTATGTGTTTTATTGTGTTTAATGATATGTATTTGAATTGTGTTTTTATTAGGCCTATGAGTTTTTGCTTGAAACCAAAAGAGCATGCTTGCATTGGGTATGACAAGGTGTGACATTTGCTATTGCATAGCCTGAGTGTGTCCAGTCTGATCTTGTGTCAAATGCCATTAGATGCAGGGACTTTAGAGACTTGAAGCCCCGGGGCCCCTGGCGGGAGAAGGGGCCCCTTCCATAGTGCCCTAACCAGTGCAGGCTACTCACTCTCTGAGTCGCTGATGCCGCTGTCGCTGACGCTGGCGCTGCTCCTCCTCTTCATGGTCTTCAGGTGCTCGTCGTACCTGAAGTGTCGCTTCTCCACCGGCGACGTGAAGTCCTCGATCACCGCGTCGAACTCGCCCAGCACGTCGCTCAGGTCCTCCTCTTCGACGAACTTGGCTGCGAGAAAATGAGAGAAAATCAATGAGGCATCTCTATGAGTTGTTCAATATTCAGTTTAGTTGGATCACCCCAATCACCCTGTACCCAGTATTACCAAAACCCTACCTACAAATAGCCAAACTATAGTAGGCCTAATTGGAATATTATAGAAATGGGAATAGGAATACCATAAGGTGCCATAAGGTCACTATAAGCAATTGAGGACAACAGAAAATCTAAAAGTCCCTGTAGGGGTATTATGGGAAAAGTGTGAAGTAATATATGAATATTATAGTGATACCAAAGGAGATAAAGGAAAAAAATACACCATAAAATACAATAATTTCATCATAAACTCACTATTGAGTACCACACACACACTTGAAGTCCCTGCACGAATAGGAGATTTTTAAAAAAAAGGCATAATCATAAAGTATGATAAGGTCACTATTAACTCACTATTGACTTTCAAAGTCCCTATAGGAATATTATCAGAATATAAGCCTATAGTGAGTTAGGTAATCCTCAACAATGCGCAAACTAACAGGCAAGTGCGAGTCAAATTGTTTACAGTTTATGATGGTTAAAAAGAAGAAAAAAAAAGAAGAATGAAAAAGATTCAAACTTACATTTGCCTTGAGATTTCAATTTGGGAGACTTCATGATTCCCGGTGTGAGATTATCCAGTAGGCTACTCTCGTGAAATATCTGCGTTATGTCCCGCGATGTAAAGTCCCACTCTGTCCTCCTGTCAGAGGAGCTGCCACTCCTGCAAGCCTCAACTATCCCGCCGCCCCGTCCGAAGACTGGCTTTTTAATCTGCACAGCACCGTGGGGGCGGTGACAAGGAGAGAGAGAGAGAGAGAGAGAGAGAGAGGGAGAGAGAGAGAGAGAGAGAGAGAGAGAGAGGGAGAGGGAGAGGGAGAGGGAGAGAGAGGGAGAGGGAGGGAGAGGGAGAGGGGGGGGGGTGGTGCACTGACCGTTTCAGCTCTTCCCGGTTGAAGTTACACTCCTCTGGCGTCTCCCTCATAAAAGCATGTTTGTAAACAACTTATGTGTCACTTGGCAGGCTGAGATGTAATACGGATATATTTATAGCCGCCGCGACCCTGTGCTTTTCATATTTTATCACGAGGCAGATTTTGACAGAACGAGGCCAAATTGTAATTAATATGCAGCAATAACATTTAAGCACCATCCGTTTCTTGACTCTTAAATCTTGGTCTCAAAGTGGATATGGGCCTAGAGTCGAGCTAATAGCACGATGTGGTCATACTCCATCCTTAGTGAATGACTAGTTTTCATTCATAGTTTAAGAAACTGCATGCATAGATGACAATTGTCTAGGTGTTCAGGACAGTGGTTCCCAAAGTGGGGTCTGGGGACTTCTAGGGGTCCTTAAGGGGGCTCCAGAGGGTCCCCACCAAAAGCAACAATAGTTACATTTCAACATTATTTCATTTGAAGGTAGTGCAATGAGATAATATTACGCTAGCCTGTATTATATTATCCTCAATGTTATCTGTGCATATATGTGGGGGGCCCGGACATTGAAAGGTTTGGGAACCCTTGGTCTAACTGTTGTTCCGCTAAAGTGAGGTTGGAGCGACATCTGGTGGTCTGAGGTGAAAACTGCATCCAATGCTTTGAACATAACCCTCCCAGAAAGTCACACCATCACTGTGATGTCTGGTCAGATGATTCAAAGTTTTCAGCAATGCAAACTAAATTGCCCTTAACTGCCTTAAAGAGATAAGTGTTTATGCTTGCCAGAAGGCCAGAAGGGCAGGTATCTCTGTGCTGGCTAAGACCTTTATAGAGCAGCTGATGCAAGTAACTGCTCCTGCTGCTGTTATTTCTCAGTGCAGTTGAATTGGGTGATTGCTTTTTCCATTTGACATTTCTCTACAATTCAAATTGCATGGAAGCATTTCACAAGCTAGTAGAAGATTCATTTCAAGTTTTTAGAAAAGCATACATCTGTGCTCTCCCTACAGGGATCAATGTACCGTCACATTATTATTATGGATTTCCACCATTAATTAACATGGCAACCGACAGCTGCTTCTCATCACTATTCCCAAACTCTCAGACAGCCAGCTGTCCAATAAAGCTATCTGTGGTCTAATCTACCTAGACAGATCAGTAGTGTACGGGACAGTCCCATGCTGAGACTTTCACACCTCCAGTGCCCAGTTTAACAGGGCTGGCAAATGGACAAACAGCATGTGTGTTTGCAGCTGCACGTGTCTGTTGACTCTGGGGGCCCTTAGGTGCTACTTAACGACGGGCTTTGCCTCAGCAGAGGTGCTAAAGGTGACACCTTCCGAGGCGCCATACAGATATCGATGTTCACATACTTGGCACGGCAGAGTGCCTCCCCATCTAAGCTCTCTCTCTCTGTCTGTCGTTTGCTGTCTCTCTCCCCATCTCTCCCTCTCCTCTCTCTCATTCACTCTGTATCTCTCTCCATCTCACCCTGTATCTCCATCTCTCTTTCTGTCTCTCTTTATAATTTTACCACAGATTTATCACGCTGTTTGCCAACAGGATCCATCAGTTTGTTTAGGCACAAATCATTGAGCCGACACTGTATAATAAGAATGGTAATTATATTTATTGACAAATAAATTACATGTTCTCTTAACTCTACTTACATATTTACATTTATTTATGTTCATTCATGATACAAAAATAAAGGATATAAAAGTGTGCAATTGGCAATATATGAAGGGTTTCATTACAGAATGCCATACATCCATTTTTGAAAAATGTAGCAACCTGAAAAACACATCTCCTCCCACATATCCTCAAAGGCTTTAAGACATCTTATAACTTCAACAGTTACCAGTGAGCTGCTTTACTTTCATGCCAGCAATCATTTTGTAAGAATATTTTTATTTTTTGACTGGTATCGCTTTTTGTAATGAAACTCTTCATGCTGTATTAATTTATGCTTCCCTACGTATGTAAGAGGCAGTAACACTGTCTGGGTATCTTATTGGCTTGCAACATCCATTCCTGGCTAGAATGTAACTCGAATTCCCCAGTGGCATGAATCCTAATTTATGTAGCAGTTGGTTTTACTTGCACATTTCACAAGCTGTATGATGAGCTTAACGAATGGCCTAACCATGCAAAGTGGATATTTGATGCAATGCATGTGTCTGATTGCTTCTGACTACACGCAAAGGCTATAATATAGTATATTTAGTATCCTTCATGGAAAGGTTAAAGGCTACCTGGCTACACAAGTGCCTGACTGTGCCAGTGTGTTTGGATGTGGGTGTGCATATACTGTATGTGGGCATATGTTTACGTGCATATGGGTGTGTGTGTTTGACTTGACCTGTCTTCATTTGTGTGTGTGTGTGTGTATGTGTGTGTGTGTGTTTCTATCTAAGTGCATCACTCAAAGTCGCAGCCCAGCAGCTCTATTCTCATGGTGATGTAGCTCTTCCAGCTCTTGGGGATGATTCGGATGAAGCGGGAGAAGATGGGAGGGTAGATGTAGTTCTTCACATGGCCGTTGTTATCTGTGTTCCCTATAAAAGTCTGGATTTGATAGGAGAAAGAGAAGGATAGAAAATTAAGAACCACTTCTCTACCAATGTCAAGAAAACTCCATTTACCAGATGAGGTAAAAACTATTAGAAATAAACCCTATCATGCATCCTGGCCCACACCGGGTGGGTTGGATTCTCCTCAAAACTACATTTCCCATGGGACTTTGTCCTGGCTTACCTTGGACATGTAGTCCTCATCGTCGCTGTATTGGTTCCAGTGTATCCCGTCGTTGCTGTACTCCAGGGCGTAGGAGATGACGTACATCTCTTTGCCCAGGGACTTGGCTCCTTGTGTAATAATACCTGTGATCTTCGTCACCTGGGGCAGCTCCACCTGCAGCCACTGGCGCATGTTATTATCCTGGGGGAGAGAGCAGAGAGAGATGGTAGATAATCAATGTGTGTGTGTGTATTGGTGTGTGCGTGCAAGTGTGAACTACAGCCCATGTGTATATGTGAGACACTGGGATTCCAACTGGAGAGAATATAGGACAGGGATGATGGTAGATCCAGGGTTCCCACACTCACTTGGACATCAAATGCAAAGATTTTTCAATGACCTTCAAGGTCTTGTTTTGAGAAAATCAAAAAAAAGGGCTCAAATTTGTCATGTTTTGAAATTGAAATCCATCAAAAATGTTTTACTTTTCTCAAATCTGACAGCAGCCCACTCAGGTCCTGCATTTAACATTTAACATCTATATTGACATTCTGTGTGTATGCCTATAGTTACAATATGTTCAGTATGAATTTGAATACATTCGCTTGCACCATTCATATTTGATATTTTGTGCATTTTTGTGTTTTCAAACAAGCTACATAAAATAGTTGTATAATTATCATCATTATTATTATTATTATTGTTATGATTATTATTTATTATTACCCCAGCCTGCCATGCGTTGGCGGTGCCCTGTGTGTTGAGGCGTGCCAGGGAGGGTTTCCAGGTTCCAGAGTACCAGATGGAGGCGGTGGAGCTGGCGGTAATACGATGATCCTCTATCAGGCCGTTCTCCATTCCCAGAGGCACAGAGCAACCTGGAGCAGGAAAGAAGCTATTAGAGGAACCTCAACTCTTCCCACTCTTGCTCTCTCTGTCTAGGTCTTTCTGTCTCTCTCGACCATATACACACACACACACACACACACACACACACACACACACATGCAACCTCTTACCGTCCAGCTCACAGCCGTAGAACTCCATGCGGACTGTGGCCTTGCTGTACCAGCTGACGGGGTGGAGTCGAATGAACCGTCCAACCAGAGGAGGAAAGAAGGTGTTCGTCTTAGTCTGATAGGCGTCCACGTTCCCAGTGAATATCTAGAGAAAGGCAGAGACAGCAAGAGAGAGAGAGGTGAGCAACAAAGAACAATCTTATCACACCCTTTTCTGTTAACTCGCAGCTGAAACCTATTTGCATTGATCATGGATGTGATCTAACTTCTCCCACCTTCCTGAAGTTCCTGCTGTCGCCCTTGTAGAAGATCCACTTCCTGCGGTCGTTGCTGTAGGAGATGGTGTAGTTGATCACATACTGGGAGTGGAACATCTGCTTGGCTCCCTGGGTCGCCACCCGGCTGATCACCACCGGCCGCAAGAAGTCCACCTGAACCGACGGAGTCCACAGGCAGCAGATATAAGCAAGGGTATTCACATAGAAAGCAAGCGTACACATGCACATATAGTCATGTACGCATGCATATATCCTTGTTATGATGTTTCTCTCCCTCTCACACAAGCACACACACACACACACACACACACACACACACACGCACACGTACCTGAATCCAGCTGTCGCTCTGCTCTGTGCTCCATGCATTGTATTTACCGTGGTTGTTCAGTCTGGCAAGATAAGGTTCCCAGTATCCTTCAAAGATGGAAATATATCCACATTTTTGATCTGATATGCAATGCAATTGTTGTAGCCTATTGTGAATATGTGTTATACGTGCTTATGTGTGTGTTAATGTGTTGTCTAATGTAGTGTGCAATGGAATGGAATGGAATGCGAGCAACTTTTCTTATGGTCCAAGACAAATTTCTCTACCGAGACCAATAAATCTAAATATAAATCTAAAAATCTATATTTTACTGATGATATCTCTGTTTACGGAGCCCTTAGTGCAGTAATTTCACAAGTGATTGTGATTGCAGTAGGTTCATGGTGTGTCAGTTGCCAGGACAGAGGGAGAGAGAGCAAAGTGTGGCTACCTCTGGTGTTGATTGCTGTGATCTGGTTGTCTTTCACACTCCCTGACCCTACACCCAGGGGATGGGAACAGTCTGGGAAAATGCACAAGCAATATAACAACATTAAAACACCACAAGAAGTCAACATATGAACACAGTTATGAAGTCATATTCTTAATGTTGCAACCTATTTTTTAGTGGCTCGTACCATTATCTAGAACCAGGAAGAGGGTCTGCATGCCCTTCTGTTGGTTGAAACCAATTTCTGACTCCAGCAGCCACAAGCCAGGCTTGGATGGCCACATCTCCAGAGTAGCAAAGCCCCCTGGGAAAAACAAATAGCTTGGTAAGTGAACATATACTGGCTCAAGTTCTTATTTTTGCTTATTCAATGATGATGAAATGTGAAATGGTAGCAGACCGCTTTCAATATTTGCAGTAGTTAACATTTGTTAACATAATTTGAAAATGTAACTATTGAGCTTCTGTATTATTTATCTAATTTGCTACTATGTGTCCACTTGCTGTCCACCTCTATTTCAAAGTCCAGCTTTCTATTTGAAATCAACAGATAAGACTGTTATGGAAAGAGTGCTGACCAGGCAGCAGTGGGTAGACGGCCTGTCGGTAGCTGTTGGTCTGCTTGTGGAGGAACGTCTGTCCGTGGAAGTGGACGCTCTGAAAGTCCCTGGGAGAGCCCATGTTGATCAGATGCCAGCGCGCTAGCTGGTTGGTGTACATCCTCAGGCCCTTCAGGCTGTATATAATGCCGTTGATGGCTGGGGATACAACATGGAGACTTTTATGTCACAGCACAACATCATTTTCTGGCTCAGTCACATGGATGTATGGGAGTAAAGCTAATTTATCTGTGTGACATCTACCTCGCTCATTTGACTGACTGACTCTGACTCTCATTGAACTATTATAAACAGTTGCTGTATGCGTACATAAAAATAAAAGTTATGAAAATCCTTAACCAGACTAGATGCCTTCATTACGGAAATGTAGGGTACATTACAGTGGAACTTGAGGTTCTGTCTGAAGTTGGGTTCCATCACCGTCCGTCGGCTTTTCCTCTCCATCCTCTCGCGGTTCTTCTCGTAGTACCAGCTCTGGGACTCATCAAAGGTCTTGAAGAGCAGCATGAACTCCCTCATGTCCTCCAAGTTCTTCTCCAGGTTGCCCTTTCGACACACCAGCAAAGGCCCGATCAAACCTGAGTGGATATCCCTCTCCTGTAGACAGAGCATACAGTAAGTTAAATATCATTATTTCATAAATAAATCAAATACTTCTGTTGAATTCAGCTGCATTGGTTTTGTGAAAATAGCATCCATCACTGACAACAACCATGCATTTCTCACAACAGTTAGAAGGTATTTCACTGTACTTACAGGATTAACACCAGAATAGTAGGCCCATGTCCGACAGTACGACTCGTCTGCCATTGGCCCCACCCTAGCATCGACCTTCCATAAATATGTGAAGGTGGTGTTGGGTTGAACCTCATTATCATATTTATACCAGTACTTGGACTCGTCCTCATAGGACAGCCCCTCTGCCTGCTTGGTGTAGGAAACCCCATTTGGGTGCAGGGAGAATGGGCGGTTGGCATTGTTCCTGAACACCACCTACAAGCCAGAAAGATGGATTCTGTGCTTAAAGTTGGGACTTTAAGCCTATATTTCCATAAAACAACCATCAGATTGTATATGTATATGTACATGTGTGAAAAAGAGATAAAACAGACAATTGTGATGCCTTCATAATAAAAGAAATTTAAAAAAAACATGCAGCATCCCAGGAGATTGCTAGTGTGTGAACGTGCAGACAGATTGTGACTTTAGGTTGGTGCTTACCATGATGCTCTGTCCGACCTCAGCCTTGATGATAGGCCCCAGGATGCCTAGATGCTCCCCTATCTCCCCACGGATATCAGGCTGTCTGAAGGCGGCATCCAGGTAACCTCGGAAAACCACCTTGGTGAACTTTGTTTCTCGGCTGCTTAGTTGCGACTTTTCCTGCCTCCTGTGGTGATAATATAGAGCCTTATTTCAGGTTTGCGCGTTTAGAAATATGCATCTGTATTGGCCGTACACATTTTTTTGTAAATCTGAATAACATTTTCATCTCATATTCCACTTTTCTCAATATTACGTGGCATTATGACCTCATCTGTGGTTACCTCTGTCCATAGCCAGCATAGTCCCACTCCACCTCCTCTGCGGAGATGAAGTATGTCTTGACATTCTGGCCAGCCATTTTTATGTAGTATTTGGTGGTCTCATCCATGGTGAAGGTGCTGATGTCTTCGTGGCTGCTGTAGGGGTCTTTGAAGGTCACATACTCATACTCATCCTCTTTAACATCTGCCTGTGTGCTATCCAGGCCTAGATGATCTGGTTCGACCCCAGGAACATACAGCATGTAGTCGCTGAAGTCGGGCCGGGGCACACCGATGACCACAGGCATGTTTATCAGGTCCTCCTCATCGGAGATGGGCTGTGGTGCGTGGTAGTGGGGTCGTGACCCACGGGGGGACATGCCTGGGTTGAATCCACGAGGAGAGAATGGTACTCCCGGCCCCTGGCCACTCCTGGCCTGGGGCCGGTATTCCTTCTTCCTCTTGGTTTTCATGCCATGGCCTTTCTGGGGTCTCTGTCGGCGGTTCACCTTCCTGATATTAGGTTTCTTTGTCAGGGTTGGGGTCGTTTGAGGGGTCTCCTCCCCAAAGTATTTCGTCATGTGCTCAGGAATCTCCATGGGGACCATTTGGTGCGTTCCCTCGTAAGTCCAGTTGTGCCCCTGTGGGTCGAGGGAGGTGGTTTTAATCACCTCTGTACTGTTGCCCTTTAGGTAGATGACCACTTCCTCACTGCTGTCCCAGGCACCCAGCCCCTCAGAGCTGCTGTCCAGAATAGGATCTCTGGAGAGGGAAAGGTTTACTGAAACCACTGTCTCATTGGTGAAGACTTCTACTGAGGATGTGTGGTTGAACCGGCCAAGAAGAGCTGTCACATTCTCCCCACTCTCAGATTTCATCTCCTCTGATATATTAACTGTGATATTTTGCAAGGCCAGAGTTTCTGTCAAAATACTTGTGTCATTTTCAAATTCCACCCTGTCAAAACTTGAATTGGCTGGAGTAGTCATGGCTTCAGGGGAATACGTTTGATTTCCATACTCTTGTTCTGTTGTGGTGCTCAGTGAATCGTTGACATTGGTCGTGTTACTTTTACTGTCCACCTCCAACTCCAAACTGGTTAGGTTGCGGCGGTTTGTTGCAGTGTTATTCACAGCCGTCTCATTGTATGACAGAGCGGTGAGCGATACGTTACCCTCCGATCTGCCATGCTGATTGGATGATAGGTCCTCCTGTATCTCGGGCCCGTTATCCAAGGCAGACAAGTTGGCCCCTGCGTCTAGGAGTACTATCTCCCCTGTGGTGTTGGAGCTGGGACTAAAAACAGGCACAGAGTAGGAGAACACATCCCCTCTGGTGATTTCCTCCTCTGACTCCTCCGCCTGGATCGTGTTCACAGAAGCCTGGTTTACACCCATCTGGGTTACATTCGTTCTTTCAGTCTCCAAGATGGAACCGACATTTCCGGGTAATGTTACGGTAAGATTGGTGGCCTCCGTAGTTAAGTTCCCCCCCATTAATGATAAAGTACTGTTATGAACGGTTGTGTTCTCTGTCTCAGGCACAGGGGCGTCATCAAGATTTGAAGCAACTACAGGAGCACTGCCATTCGTAGTTATGTTGTCATCCTTTAGTAATACACTGGTGTTATAAACTGTTGTGTTGTCTGTTTTAGAAACAGAGGAATTGTGAAAATCTGAAGTTACACTTCTCTTCTGTATATGCATTGTATTCTCACTGATGCTTTGGTTCAAATTCTTTGCTGTAGGGTTTAGTCCATCAACCTCTTGCCAATCTGACAATATTGTGTAATTTAATGGATTTGTGGTACCACTTCTCATCTCCGTCTCCTTGCTAAAAGAGCTTAGTTTAGGAGTGATGTTCGTATCTCCTTCAGCATGACCAACAACATCATAGTCGAGGAAAGAGAGATCCAACTCCTCTACACTCCGGTCTCGGGATTTGTTCTTCAGAGACCTGAGTCCTAATTCATCTATATACATTTCTGTGAGATCATCGATTGGCACTTCTTTCTTTTCTGTGACTGCCGGCTTCTCCTGTTCCTTCTTGAGCTCTTCGAGGGTAGGAGGTTTCCACACTTTGGTTGCGTCTGTCTCATAGTCAGTATACTCATATACATAGTCCCGGAAGCACTCCACGTCCTGAAACTTTACCCGCATCCCTTTGGTCGTCTCGTGGGAATTCAGGGAGGCCAGCAGCCAGACACCTGATTCAAGAGAGACACACAAAATTAATATCAACCATGGTATATTATTCTGCTGTATGCCATGTGTAAAAGATGTAATGTGCACATCAAAAACTAAGGAACTGTCAGTTATTTTTTCACATGTGTGTGTCAAATGGTGGCACTGCGTATTGATAATCTTGATACACGTGCACTAAATATGACACAGTATGACATACATATTAACTTTCTTCTGTCCAGGAAATGTATCAAGACAGGTCTATTTTGTTATATATAACATGTACAGTCTATACAAAATTAGAACACATATTTACATAGGTGGCACATTATTAGAACAGTTCAGTATTTTGATATACAATAAACTGATTGGTAAAAGAAGTCAATGTAAGCGCTGACTGACCAATGTTGTCCATGTTCATGGAGATGGTCTCTCCAGTCATGGGGTAGAGGCTGAGAAAGTCCTCTGTGCGCTCATTCAGCTCAAACGTGTGGCCGTAGAAGGTGGCTGTCTGGATGTAGTCCTGCGCTCCTATGCTGGACACGTGCCATGTTGCAATCTCACCATTGCAGAAGCCCAGGCGCTGACCGCTCTCAAACACATAACCGTTAATCGCTGCAAGGACAAAAAAAAAATGTTGGTCTGACAGGCAGCCAAAGGCAATGGGCTTATAGACATACGGCAGAAAGGAGCTGGTGAATCATATCTTTTAGGATTAGGTGCTATTATGAGCGTCAGTCACCACAGAATGATAGATTATGACAAAACTCACTGTGCATAACATTGGACTTATAAAAGTCTGGGTCTGCCTTGTTGACTCTGGATCGATCACAGTAAGAACGAATATTTTCATCCAGGTACCAACTCTTGTTCTCATCGAACACGGCAAACATGGCATGCTGCTCCTTGTCTGCTTTCAGCTATAGGAGCAGAACAAAAAACTGTATTCAGCTAAGAAAAACAGTTGTGTGATGATGATCTTAAGTGAGTTAATTTGTTGTTGTTCTTTTCAATGTGCTGCTTCTTTTTATGGAGGACATGAATGAACGCAATCGTGAAATGTTAAATGATTTATTATTTACTGCTATGCATCCAATAATCATGCCACAATAAAATGTGAAAGCGAAAATGAAGTATACATAAAAAATGAATTTCAAAAATAAATAGAAAAGATGCAAAGAAAGTTAAATCTACAGTTAAATCTAAAATTAATAAATTAATAATGTTTCTGTATGGTTCCGCCCCTTCTAAGACCCGCCCTCCCATAATGTATTGGTGGTATCATTAACATACAGTTTGCAATTTGAAATTTGAAATTTCATTGAAATGTCAAATGGGAGAAGCCAAAATGAAATGGGAAATGGCAATGTAAAACAAGTGCATGCAATTTTCACATTTTTTTCACATTTTATTTAAATTTTCAAATTCCTGTTCCATCTTTTCTACTTCTCTGAAATTTAGTTTTTCTACTTAGAATTTAATTTCCACATTTACCTTTCATTATGGTATGACTATTGCACACATAACAAATATTAAAACATTTGACATTTATCGACTGCATTTGAATTTTTGTTCTATATAGTAGACTACTTTTAGTTAGTACGGTACTTATGTATATAAATAATACTAAATATACTAAATAAAACAGAAAGCATTCAAGTTATGGATAAAGCTGTGGAAGGCTGTTAGCCTGGAAGTGTAAGTACGTGTAATATGCAATCGATTGTTTTTACCTGCACGTTTCTGACGTTGAGGGACTGACTCTTGCAGATGAGGAGCGGTCCTATCAGTCCGGAGGCGATGTCGCGCGGCGTGTCCACGGCGCTGTGGTACAGACGCGTCAGACACCGGGAGTCTCCATCCAAGGGCTCGTCCTCTTCAACCACTTTCCACTCATAGGTGTGGGTCTCGCCTGGCTGGACGCCGTGAGACTGGTTGCCTGGGAATACACAGAAAGCATTTCTATCTGTTTTATTCTCATCATTTTATATATCCAAAGCAGAGTGGGAAGTCCATTGTACAGCAATCAGTTTGTGTTTATAGTGAAGAGAGACAGAAATGTGACGAAAAAAGAGACATGGCAGCATTGCATAGGCTGGGATTTGAACCCATGTTGTCACAAGGTACATTATCAGATTAAGCTACTCAATTCAATTGTATTCTATTCAATTCTATTCTATTCTAGTCTATTACATTCTATCCCATGCTTGTGTGATATGATTTTGGTTACCTCCTGCAGGGTAGTTGAACCCCTCCTGTGATTTCTCTATTGTCAGTCCGTGTGGGTAGATGCTGTAGGGCCTGGAGGCCATGTTCTTAAAGACTATCTGTCAAAGAGCAGGAGGATGTGTGAAGGCTCACAGTTTAAAATCACTGTTAAATAATCATACAAGATCTACTTCAAAGGCAGCGTCTGAGAATGAAATGGTCTCACCTTGACAACATCTCTGATTTGCGCTCTGATCACTGGGCCCAAGATCCCAACCTCAGTTTTCCTTTGCTTGTTCTCTGCCCTCACAGTGAATGTTTCATCTGTGTACTGAGTGTACACCACCTTCCTGTACATCCCACCTATGCGGTTAGACCCCTGCTTCAGGTACTGGGACTTGTAGTCCCTAAACAAAGAGAGAAGACGTTTTATTTAAAGGTGTCATATGTTACATTTTAACATGAAGAGATCATTACCACATTCATTTTGAGACATTAGTACAATTACCGTAAAAAAACAAGACCATTGCTGAGAAGATTGGCAGCCTCTACCAGCTGCCTTTTACTGCTACATTTTACATTGTGAATCACTGGGTCGGATTTCATGGGAAATCTGCTGTATTGATTTACAGCACAAAACAGGAAGAGGGCACTGTTCTTCCAGCACAAACAGAGCTAAAGCTTTCAGATGTTTATCCACTTCAGTTAAGTCAAAGAGAAAACCTTTGACTGAGGAAGCAAACATCTTTACAATGGGAAGCAATAGGGTTTATGGGAAATGTGGTCTCAAGTTTGAGAAACACTACCACCAACAGTACCACTGGTGTGAGATAGAGGCTACCAATCATCTCAACCATGGTTTCATTCATATACAGTTTGTACAGAGTGAATACAGCTAAAAATCAGTTAAAATGTCATATATAAAGTGTACATGCTGTTTACTCGTCAATGTATGTCGGCATTTTGGGTGCGTAGTTCCAGACGATTTCCTCAGCAGCAATGAAGAATGGCCATTGCTTGCTGTGGCGTCTCTGCTCGATGGTCAGCCTGCGCCTGGGGGCCTCGAAGCCTTCACACTTCTTCACATCCACAAAACCATGCATGCCAGCTGCAAAGGGAGAAACATATCACTTCTTGTTGCTTTGAATAACACTGAATATGCCAAAGGAAAGTTCCTATTAACAAGTTTAATAGATGCTAGCACTTTCTGAAATGAATTGGACTTCATTTCAAGTAGTTCTATACACCCCAACATCCTTTATTATCGTGCAACAAGATTCCTTTTTTAAATGTTGGTGACGTAGAACAGAAACACAGAGAGCAGAAGATACCAGAGATGTAGATTCTATTCCTGTACCTTCCAGGTGACTGGCGGTGTGTGAGGAGAGCAGCCAGCGCCCGGGGTAGATAGCCGTCACGCTGGCGGTGGTGGCCGAGCCGCTGACCAGGCCGACCGATGCCACTTTATGGCCGGCCTGCTGCAGCACATGCCCGTTCATATGCACTGAGAACACCTCGGGCTCCGAGCTCATAGCCATCAGATGCAGGCTCACAGAGGTGTGGGTACACATACTGACATCTGGAGAGAAAAGAGGATTTTACTGTAGTTTATTTTGCAGAATATCTGGTGAATGTTGTTCACTGACACATAGAGAGATACAACTCATCATAAGTCTGTCATTTTGTTGGTAAAACTTCATAACCAGCACAAATAAAAAACTGAAAATATGAGCTGATCGACTACTGACTGACTGGTTGATTAGCTCTCTGACTAGCCGACTGATTGGCTGACTGTCTAACTTACTGACTGACTGTGTGACTGACCAGGCAGCGATCCACTTGTGTACCCATTAACGGTGTATTTGACATGGTTGTCTGCGGCATGGCCTGCTGGTTCGTGCCAGCTCAGTTTCTCGTCAAAAACCCCAAAGAGGAACACAGATTCCTGGTGGAAACGAGCCTGTTGCCCCGACTCATCCAGACTGCCTGGGGAGAGAGAGAGAGGGAGAGAGAGAGAGAGAGAGAGAGAAAGGGCAAGAAATCAATGGAAAATTTCATGCAACTTTGTGCTTTCTCCCAACAATGCCATACATGCAAAAAAATGAAAACACAATGAATGAACAATATAATTCTGAAATATAGGGAGAATGCGATATGGTCACAGTTTATTTGGATAGTCCAACTTTCTATCAGTGACTATAATGTGATGTGTGGTTAATGTGGTTAATGTTAGAAATAGGGTCAGATTAGGGTTGGATTTAGGGTTAAAAATGGGGTCACGTTTAGGGTTACATAGTCTGTGGAGATGCACCAAATAGACAAGTGATACTTAGTTGAACATCTACTTTTTGTCACCTGATAGTTGAGTATCAGCATTAGACTATCCAAATAAAGTGTTAACTGCCATATTTCCTCTGTTAAAGCCTGTAAGCACGCAATTGCAGAACCAGCTGTATTTCACTGCGTACCAGGCTTGCAGATGAGCAAGGTGCCGATGAGGCCCGAGTTGAAGTCCTGCACCATGTTTTGGTGGGAGATGTAGGTGTAGGTGATGCAGGTGGGGTCGTCTCTCTGGGGAGCCACGTCTGACGTCACCTCCCAGTAGTAAGTGTGTTCACAGTCGGGCTGCACCATGTCATCCTCCTTCTCCTTCAGCGATGTGTTGTCGAAGTACTGGGCTCCTGGGAGAGAGAGAGAGAGAGAGAGAGAGAGATTCAATTTGAATCAGGGGAATACTTTCGACATTGTGGTCAAGTAAAGAAAGATTAAAAATAATCCCTCATCTCATTATGGTCAAATTAATTGAATACCGACGCAGTGCAGGGGGGCTGGGACAGTATTGACTTTGTTAATAGAATTCGTGAAATAACTGGAGTAGAAACATTTGACTCATATCCCAAACATAATGAAGACTGGGTTAATGATTTAAGCAGAGTTTCCTGTATGCAATTCAGTCATTTTAAATTTCCTCTGCACTCTGACCTGTTAATTAAGGAATGATTAGTCTCAATCTCCTAGATCCACAAAGGCACTAATATCCCTCTTATTATATCTCTCTATATGTGTGGGCACAGACAGTGATTTCCTAAGGCTTAGGAAGGCTTCCTGTTGGACTTCAGTACAGTCTACTTCGTTAATCTGCCTGTCCTGGTTAATATTTCAGAAAAAGCCAAACACATCTGTTTGTCACATTGCCCAATGTTGTGTACTTAATAGAATGAGTAACATCAAGAACGCCCAATGCAGACCCTTTCCTTACAACGTTCCCAACAGGCCACCTATGTTACAGTGTGCCTGTCTGACATTTTTGGGGTCGGTGTCTTCAGAACTGGGTTAGCCACAGCCCAGCTGCAGCAGCCATAACATACATGTATGGCTGGGTGAAAAGGCACCCACCCTCTGACTGTTTCCCGTAAGCGATCCCATGTGGGTGGATGCTGTAAGGTCTGCCCGCCATGTTCCGGAAAGTGACCACGATGGTCTCGCCCTCCTGGCCCCTCAGTGTGGGTCCGAGCAGACCTGCACGGAAAGAGGTTTCAGTTTATTTGGAATCCGCCCAACTGGTATGTGTACATGTGTGGGCACACTGTGGCAAATGATGTAAACTCATAATGACTCATCATCAGTCATTATCTTTCTGTTTTCGTTTTCTTATTTCATCATGCAAGCAAATACAGTTTGAGGATTGGTTCCACATGCTACGTGCAGTAATGCTTTAATCATACTATATAAACAAAAAGACAGTACAGGTATGCTCCACCGTAGGCTGTTTCTATCTGCGTGGAAACTGTATTGAGAAAGAGGAGAACAATTTCCAAATAAGAGCCAGACAGTCAGTGGGTTAATGTAAACCCTAGAGGACATTTACCTAACCAGGCGGGATGAGTCTTAGCCTGCTTGAAGCCTTCCTCATACTCCCTAAAGACCACCTTCTTATAGGTGGGACCAGACCTGATGAATGGTGGAAAAACACAAACCATGAATCAGCACAGAGGAAACACCAGACGTATGCGTTATCCAGAACACACAGCAGCTCATGTCAACAAGACAATTTCTTCTTATACTGTAACTGATGTTCCACTATGTATGTGTGTGTGTCATGCCAACGCTGATAGTGCAACAAAAGAAGTATAAATACTATTTCATGATATTATGAAATGTAGATAGCACTGAATATATCTTATTGAGTCTTTATTTTTACATTTTTTGAATGACAAGCTGTCAAAGAAATTATGCCTGAATGGTTATTGGAATGTTTTTACAAAGTACAGCCAACTTCAACAACAGAATGCTAGTCCATCCAATAAACTGTCTCACAAAGTTATTATAAAATAGGCATATGTCATATGAAAAATGGAAAATAATGAAATCATCATCAAATATTCATGCAGTCACCACATACATACACAGAATCTATCACTCAGCTTGTGATCCGCAACACAGAAATGGTAAATCTAACTGAAAATGATAAATCCACAATAACTTGTGCAAAACCACCAAATCCTCCTCTTGTATTTTAATATCACTAATCCTGTAATGAGTATCCTACCTGTCCGGGCCATTGCCTGAGTAGTTCCAGTCTACCTCAACAGCAGCGATATAGTAGTGTCTCTCCCTGAGTTGGTCCTGGTCTGCTTTGACATGGAGGAGGACAGTCAGAAGAACCAGGACAGGCAGGAGACGCGAGGCTCCAGCCCGGGAACAGAGCCTCATATTTGGGATCAAAACTCCAGGTGAGAACGGTCTGTTCTGCGAGTCAAGAAGCTGTGATCTGACAGAGAGGTCCACTCTGTCCTTTATCTGACACTGTCACACACACCCACACACACACACTACTCACACACACAAACACACACACACACTACTCACACACACGTTATGTCCCAGGGCAATGAACTGTGTCTCGGCATATTTTTTTTCTCTCTCTTTTAATTGAAACCTTGTGTGTTGTGCTGTGAGTCAGCCCTAGGGGTGCAGTGCTTATTCCCATCATCTATGCAAGAGCACAGTGGGGATGACACTTGAAGATTTAACTACAAAGGATTCTGACCTCAAAGTGTCCCAGGAAAGTTTCTTTAATCTGTCTGTTCATCCACAGATGTGCCACAAAAATATTCCATAATTCACGGCCAATTCACACAACATTGCCTAATCATGTGTGACGGTGATGAAGTGAAAGCTAAACCCACCTCAGTTTACCCACTTTTTTTATTTCTGGAATAGAGTTTACCCAACTTTATAAGCTGATAGAAATCTTATAGCATACATCAAAGTAAGTAGTGTCAAACTGATGAAAGTTACGTGATAATAAGGTCTATTATAGTAACAACAACAACAACAACAACAACTACAACAGCAACAACAACAACAACAACAACAACAACAACAACAGTGTGACACATTGATCATCTTGGGGAAACTCCGAGGTCAGGATCAACTGCAGAACAGTATTTCCGGAGCTGGTAGGGATGGGTGCTATAGAGTTTAGCCACCTTCTTATTTAACACTAAATCACTCTGTGTGACTGAAAATAGAAGAGTAGGCAAAATTAAAAAGCCAAGAACTTTTGGTTAAGTCCATCTCCCTCCTCAGTTCTTGAATGTAAAACAGAAAGTGATTACTTTTGTTCTCAAAGACCTATTGTTCTTCCTGACAAGTCGGGACAATCTATGACTGTGTACAGTGGAAATCTCAGGAAATTGCAGTGTCTGTCTGGATCTTCTTGGTATAGAGCTCAACAGTGACCGCCCACTTTTGAACGGCTCCGGTTCCAGGAAGGAAATTTCCCATTCATTCCTCCATTGACGTTTCAGAAAATCCTTATATAAAGAATTTTAAGCAAAAAAAAAAAATTGGAAAACGGAAAAAAAAGCAAAAAAAAACACCTTTTTTCTGTTTTCCAATTTTTTTTGCTCCGAATCAAATGTTTTATGGTCACGATTCATCTCGTAGTTGGTTGGCTTAGTTCCAGGCTTAAAACCTAGTTTAATACATCCATGCTTAAAACTCTTCATATAAGGATTTCCTGAAACGTCAATGGCGGAATGAATGGGAAATTCACTTCCTGGAACCGGAGCCGTTCAAAAGTGGGCGGTCACTGTTGAGCTCACATAAATAAAGATGACGTCAACACGGTACCTGCGGTAGTGCGCCTGCGCAGATTCCGATTGATCAGGAAGCACCAAGTATCGACGCTGCGTTGTCGATTCAGCGATGTCCCGGAAAAAAGCGGAATAAAGCGTAAGATTCATTCATAAACTTTATGTACATCTTATTGGGGACACCGTAAGAGGATATGTGGCTGAATATCCAAAAGCACGCACGTGTTGTTTGGACATGTTCAGACAGAGACGGGTGTTGGCAGTGTTGTTTACATCCTGAAAACATTGTGACACTTGTGATGCAAATGAATTTAGCTCCAAGCTAACACACACTGTAATAGGTGATTTAAAAGTTCGCTAGGTTACATGTCGTTACATTGTATTGGTCCGGTTGGTTTCACATTGGCTGCTTATTTGGTATTAGCGTCATATTACTTGTAGAAATCGCTATACGGTTACGTTTCCTGCCACTTCGCCAATCTGTGTGACATTGTACTGTATGCACCTGCTGATTTCCATTCAAGTTTCAACGTTACACCTCAGACGTCTACTGTAAAATCACTACATCGTAACAGGGCTGAACATTTGGATACTATTTAATAACTTTTGTATGTTACAGAGTATGTATTTACATGCGCCACGAGAGGCTTTAGGACGGTTTAGCTTAATTCCTACAAGTTACTGCAAAATCCTTTGCAGTCTAACTGATGTCCAGCTAGGAACACTGTAGTTATGACTTGTACACTGACTTAGTAGAATTGGATAATATAAACATATTGCAAGTGCATGAAAATACCCTTAGGCTAATCATCCTTGTTATCTTGTCAGCAAAGGCGCTCTGAGCACAGAAGACCTGTGTTGTCTTGGTAAACAGCAACAACCTCAGCTAATGTGATAACTGCCTCTCTTCTGCTTAACTGTGGAATAAGGCGCTCTGTGTTTGAGTCTGGTCTTTGCCACTGTCTTCGGCTCTCACATGCTTCTGATCAACTGAAAGACCTCAGAGGAGGCAGACCAGGACAGTTGTTGTTCACCATCTGGATGTCAAACCAGGACAGGGAGAAGAGCTAATGTAGAACAGTCTAGTTTGTGATGGCTGGAGAAGAGATGTAAAAAATGTTTGAGTGGTTTAAATGTGCCATGTTGATTCCATGTTTGGATCCTTTTTATGGTCAAGGACAGTTAAGCAAGGTTGCATAGAATGAGCTGTTAATGTGCTGCGTTCACATTTCTATAGACATGCACTGCTCCTGATCAGCTTCTTTACAGACATGCACTGCGAATTTCCCCCCAAAATTCAATCATAAAATGTCCATCAAATTTCTCCAAACAGCATGGAGCATAATCCCACTGTTCTGTAGCCAAATGATTGCACTGTGGGTTCAAAAGTCCAATATTTACCTCATTATCTCTGTGGAGCTGCGATGGCTTACTTTCTGTGTGTTTGGTGGTCCTGTGAACTTCACTGGATGTTCGACATTTCATTTTAGGGTGCACTATTCCTTTAATGGATAAATTTGAGTTCACTGTTTTACAGGATACCATTGCGATGTCAGACACAAATGAAAAATCCAGAAAGTTGTCATTCATGTCGTGGAATTTTAAGAGGTGTGATCACAAATTTACTTATTTGATGAAAATCTTTCACTGTGTTTGTTTTGATTGAAATGAATATAGTATTGCCTAGACTTTCCTTGTTGGTGACATAAGAATTCAGGACGTTGGAGAAATTGACACGACATGAAAGTAGTTCAGTTGCAGGGCGTTACCTCTTTTCTGTTCCCTCTTGTTGCTGTTTTAACTGGTCGTGTGTGTTTGTGTGTTTTCGGTTGATCCAGCAGGTTTTAATGTGAGAGGATCCGTCCAGCCCCGGCCCCAGCCATGGTGTGCTGCCGTCCCTGCCCCAGGCTGTGCTCCCGCTCATCGGCCTACACTCTGGCTCTGGGCCTGGGCTTCGTCACCCTGGGGACCAGCCGCATCCTGCTGCTCAAATTCTCCGCCAATGCCGGTGACTGACAGCTACACAGATATTCTGTTTCCCAGAGAGACATAGCCTTAGACAGCTTAAGCAGTATACATTTTTGGTATTTTTGGTCTCCTTTTTCAGCAACTTCTCCAAGTCTTCTCTCACCACGAGTGTTATGAATCAGTTCCAGTTTTTTTTTGTGTATTCCGCCCAAGCGTTAGCGTCTTGCTGACTGTGTTTCTTTGTTCCTGATTTATTTGCAGAGAACAAGTATGACTTCCTCCCTGCGTCTGTCAATCTACTGGCTGAGGCGCTCAAGCTGCTCTTCTGTCTGGCCATGTCACTCAGGGTCATAGTCCGAGGTAAGCGCCATTGATTGAATATGCAGCTGTCTCGGTGTGTGTGTGATGAAACGGTGTGTTTATTCACTCTTTGTTATTGCTTGTTTTTCCAGAGGGCCGTTCACGCAGAGAGCTGGGCTGTTCCTCTAGTCCTTCCTTCCTCAGTTTCCTCAAGTGGTCTGTCCCTGCTTTCCTCTACTTCCTGGACAACCTCATCATCTTCTACGTTATGACCTACCTGCAGCCTGTGAGCTTCTCTCTCTACTACCACAATTAGCTCAATACCTGCCCATAGTTTATACCTGTATCCATAGGATTTCCCTCTATTAAACTCTTAGGCAACCCCATACATAATTTTTCTCACCACCTGAATGAAATATTTTGTATCTTAATGTTGCATTTGGGCTTCTGTGGGAGTTCTTATCACATCTGTTGTTACCGAATTGCTTCAAACTGGCTTATTTCTGCATATAAAGCTTGTTGCAAATGCATGTTTCACCATGCAAAACCCACCCGACTGGTAACTTTAGCACATTGCCCTCTTTGAAAGCCAGGGAAAACCCTGTACTGTGATGTAAATAGACGTGATCTTCCAGTAGCATACCAGCTTTTAGAAAAAGTTCTTCCCTTTGTGTGTACGGCTTAGGGGTTTGATACAGTCGTTAAGTGCTGCTATCACTCTGTTGTATTATCTCTAAGCCCTCACTCCTCCCTCTCCTCCCCAGGCCATGGCAGTGTTGTTCTCCAACTTTGTCATCCTGACCACAGCTATCCTCTTCAGAATTGTTCTTAAGTAAGTGACTCAATCAGCAGTAATGTTATGTTCTTTTTGAGATTGTACACTACAGTCTGTACGTTTTTGTGACTGTGAATGTGTCTGATGGTAGATAACACGGGTGATGACCGCACAGTTCAGACATCTCCCCCATTTGCTATGCTGTTGCAAATCCATAGCTAGTCACTTCTTGTGTAGCTTGTTTAGAGGAGACATTTGCATTTTTAACAGTGTTTATGTCAACTATCTTTCCTTCATCCTGGGATAAAGCTTTCATCTGTGTGTCTCCTCTCCTCCTCCAGGAGGCGCCTGTCCTGGGTCCAGTGGGCAGCGCTGTTTATCCTGTTCCTGTCCATCGTTTCCCTGACAACGGGGTCAGGGAGCAGCCAGCAGTCTATAGCTATGCCAGGTCTCCACTCCAGCGCCTTCTCCGCCCCCTCCAACTCCTGCCTGCTCTACACACAGCTGCTGGAGCAGATGAGGAACAGCAGGTAACGTGATCAGAATGCAGGAATATGTAAATGGGTGATGAACGGGATTCCTGAACGACTTGCGGTTTTTACTACCCCAAAATGACCATAATATATCTACAGGGGGTTGATAGAGTTGTTGATCAATACCTCAGGGTTACCACAGGCCTTGAAAATCCTGTGGTAAATGAAATAAGTCCTTGAAAGATTTTGAAAACAAATGGATGGCCTTGAAAGTACTTAATTTTTATTAAAATGTAGCACCCAAATTCATCAATATGCCTCAGCTATCTAGACCCCTCTCATGAACACCTCCTGAGGAGATTTGCGTTGATATAGCTGCAGTCACTAAAACATGTAATTTACCCCAAAACGTATCAATTCCTTGAACTTCACCCAACAAGACCTTGAAAGTCAGCGAAAAGTCCTTGAATTTGATGTCCAAGTGTCCAAGGGAACCCTGATACCAGTAACTCCATAACTCGATAGCAAATGCAACTTTATTGTTTGTGTCAATTACAGACATCGTAGCTTAAGGGGACATGGGAAGTCAGGACTCTGCCAGAGACTTGTGTAGGAGGAGACATTCTGCCGATGTTGTTGCAATTCCTACTGGTCGCTGATAAAGATCATAGATTTCTTAATACCCCCTTAAAGACAACTATTCATTTATTGTCAGTCAGTTAGACTCATTTATTCTCTGTTATTCTTCCTCCCCCTGTGTCCTCGCCCCCCCCAGTGCCAGTGAATCGTGGGTGTCCTCCCTGCCAGGACAGGCCTGGAGGGACAAACTAGTGGGGAAGCTTCGCTCTCTGGGTGTGGGTCACATCCTGCTCCTCCTCCAGTGCTTCATCTCAGCCATGGCCAACATCTACAACGAGAAGATCCTCAAAGAAGGAGACCAGCTGACTGAGAGCATCTTCATCCAGAACAGCAAACTGTAAGAGGCTCCGTGGAAACACAGCAACAGCTAGCAATAGTGGCGGTAGATGATAATAGATAATGGTAGAAGATAACCTTAATCCCCTCCTGTGTGGTGTTGCAGGTATGCCTTTGGTGTGGTGTTTAATGGTCTGACCCTGGGGCTGGGCAGGGAGGCACGTGGCCTCACCCTGCACTGTGGTCTCTTTCATGGGCACAACATCTACTCCCTGGGCCTGGTGCTGGTCACTGGTGAGTAACAATGTAAAACATGCTTTAGTCTCAAAATAAGAGCTGCACAGTCATTAAAATCCATCAACAATATTCTATAAAAGTAAATTTCATATGCCAACACACCCTAGAGATGAGGTTTACCAAATTGCCTTGACTTTACGTTGTGCATTTGAAAAATTGACCATACAGGTTCAAGTATTTTCTGATTGAAACCACACTAATGCAATCCAACATAATGCATGAAAGATAAACCCTTTGTCTTCTGTCTTCTGCCCAGCTGCCCTGGGTCTATCCGTGGCCTTCATCTTGAAGTTCAGAGACAACATGTTCCACGTGCTGACGGGCCAGATCACCACCGTTCTGGTCACCACCTTCTCCCTCTTCCTGTTCGACTTCCGCCCTTCGCTGGACTTCTTCCTCCAGGCCCCCGTGGTCCTGCTGGCCATCTTCGTCTACAACGCCAGCCGGCCCAAGGACCCGGAATACAGCCTGCAGCAGGAGAAGCTGCGGGTCATCAACGGAGAGGTGTTCGAGAGGTCCAGGGGGGTAAGGAGCACGGCGATGGAGCTCTTTGTATGCAAAAACCGCAAACCTGCGCTAGTCACGCACACGGGCCCACACACACCTTTTTTATCAAACAGCATCACACACTTTTCAGTCTAAAACATCCCCACACACACATAGACCTAGCTCTGTGTAGGAAACCTGGCTCTCATTTCCGTGTAATGTGATTTCTTCGGTGCGGAAGGAACCCTGATTCCCTGCAATGAAAACAGCATTCAGACACGTACTGCTGCCTCACCTCACATAACTTCATTAGGTCAATGCAGTCTATTAGGTTTTGGAAGAGGAGGTTATCAGACGGAGCAGGTTTCTATCGGGGCTTTGTGAGGACACTGTCCTGGAGTCAGCAGTGCTTTTTGGTAGTTTCATGACCAGCATAGGATCTGTTATGTGTGAAATACTCAGCAATATTCAGATGTGTTTTGTTCTTTGGTAGAACACTGTCAAAAGCACGTAGCTGTTTAGCAGCTGTAGCTCTAATATGGAAGGTATTTCCCCTCTGTGTTTTTAAGGCAGTAAATCCTCCGCTGTCTGAGGACAACTTAGTATCATATACACCAGCTTCCTAACAGCTTGCTGGCAGAAACACCATGATTTTTCCAGGTTTATCCGCTGTATTCGTCCACCATTGAATCAATAAAGTATTTGTGCATTCATTCTGATACGTTCTTAATGTGCTTTGTGTTGTAGGATGGCGAGGAGCTGGAGAGACTGACAAAGCCCAACACAGACAGTGAATCAGAGGAGGAATCTTTTTAGTATTGCATTATGCGATGACTATAAATCAACATGAATAAAAGGATTTTGGTGTCCTGTCTCCGCACAACGGACTTGTATTCCCCTGGATACTGCATTGTTACTTAGACTATTTCTTGGTCTATCATAGCATTTATCTGAATGGCTGGCTGGTTAAATACAGTGATTGACAGTGTTGTGATTGTGTGATGAGCTCTGTTGGACATGTAATTCCGCTGTCTTTGTGGCAGCTATAAGGCTATTGTACATAATTTTGAAATGTGCCTGTCTGTCTGTGTATGCGTGCTGTAACGTATCTCTTAATGCAGTGAAAGAAACATCAAGAGTACAGTACATCAGTGTATGTGCTGGGAAAGAATTGCATTACTGTGATTGGCATTTGAGAGATGGAAGCTTAAAGGTTTCTATTATTGACTGTTCGTTTTCTGAATGATTGAGTTTTTTATTGATAACATTGTGTGGAGCAGCAATTATTGTGGTGCAGCTATTTGATTGTTTGAAGGGGAATGGAATAATGTTTAATGACTGTATTACCTTGTCTTATACCTGGACCATCAGTATGGACGTAATGGAGAACTGAAGTGTCAGTTCATGAAAGCACAACACACTGGCTCTTGGTTCACTTTCTCAGCCTTGAACTCATTTCCCTCTGCTCAGATGGAGGAATCTGTTGTCCTGCACAACTGTGAAATTTCAGTTTCTCTTATACTGTTAGCATGTTGTTTGTGCCATAAAACATTAACTTGTATGAATGCCAAATTACCTTCTGGAATAAATACTGCAAACATATCCCCATTGAATGTTTGATTATTGGTTAGATGGATTGTTATTTTATGCACCTAAAAGTAAATTCAGGTTATCTAAAAGCTGAAAATGTGTGTATGTGTAAGCAGTGAAGTAGCAGGAGGATAGGAGAGAGGGAGGAAATTCAGTGGGAGGAAGGGAGTGTGGAGGAGGATGGGGGAGGGGGGGAACAAGGATGGGAACAAAAAGAACAATGGTGGAGGAGTGGAAGCATGAGTAGGAGGAGAAAGGATGAGAGGATGGTGGAAGATGGAGAGAGGAGGTAGGAGAAGGAATAAGGATGGTAGGTGGGAGGAAAGTGAAGATAGGAGGATACACACACACACACACACACACCATCACCTAAGAAATCAATATTAGTATTCCAACAGTGTTTTAAAAGTTACCTTCTACATTACTTTCCATTCCTACTGTATTGAATATAACATCAAAGCACACATTTTTCTGAATGTTTAATTTGAGAAAACATTAATTACTAAATGGTCAATAAAATGTAGTCAAGTGTGATTAGTCTTTCCCTGTATCAACTGTTGTGAACTTAATTTGAAGGTGCATCCCATGCAGTAATGTTATCAGGTCACTAGGAGGCGATGTTGCTCAGAAGATGCTTGCAGTGGGCAAAGTGTAGACCAAAAACCTTTCCTGTAAACATTGATATTCTGTGGACACTGAAACCAACTCAGAGACCATTGTTGGTAGTAAACAAATGTTTATTTGTCATATAGCACAATAGAGTATAAATAAGAACATCGTATAGTAACAGGAACTTTACAAAAGAGAAATAATGTGGCAGCTTCCTTCCATAAAGTAATGGGTAACTGTACCTCAAATGCAACAGATGTCCAATAAATACATATATGTCTTATTTTAGCCCATTATCTACAAAATAAAGGTCTGTGCTGATAAGATGAAAATGTAAATTTGGCCTGGAAGGCAAGTGAAGGAGACAGATAATGTAACGTGCAAAACACTCTTTGTTTGAAGTTTGAAATGTAAAAAAGTACAGAAGAGATCCCTGAACCTCCAGGATCAGCTACACTTCTTTGACTAACCAGTTCTGATTAAAGGTCCTTGTCTTTTACCATTACCTGCCAGCACACGCTATATATCAAAGACCCAGAGAGGTGGAAGTGACAGGATTCCACTAAGTGCTACAAAACTTTCAAGGACCTCACTCCAACTGAGCCGACTGCCTGGTGGAGGATGGGTAGGAAAGAGGAAAAGGTTAAAGGTCAAATGAACCAGGGCCAATAGCACCAAACACCACCAGTCAGGGATGAGTTAGGTTACACACCCTTGGTTAGCACACACGCACACACCTGTTAGTAACCGTAACCCTGGTGATAGCCGTCCTGGTAGCCGTGTTCGTAGCCATGCTGGTGGTAGCCGTAGCCGCCGTACTCGTCCTCTGGGCAGCGCATGCCCAGTGACTGCTGGATGGCCATCTCCTGTCTGCGTAGCTGCATAGAGTCCACCAGGTCATAGATGATGGCCATGGACCACATGGGCGAGGGGTACCAGGACTTCACGTTGCCGTCCTTCCCTACCAGCAGCATGGAGAAGTATTCTGGACTGATCTGGAAGTAGTTCCTGATGTCCTTCACCAGGTTGCCGGACAGCCCCTCACGCTCCACCGTGGCAGTCCCTGGATAGGGCAGAGATCAAGGTTGGTAGAGAAGTCTTAAGTTGAAACAGCAAGAAGTGCACGGCTTTGTTTTTTCTTTATTATCTGACCATTTTCCCCCATTCAGTACCGCTGAAGCCTGGCAGTCGACCTAGTTTCTACCGTCTTGCATAAGCCTGACTCCCCCTTCTC